>NW_028318465.1:1762500-2061735 GCF_062004578.1 Staurois parvus | reverse complement strand
ATAAATGTAGGCCAAAATGTACTACTACATGTCTTTGTAAAAAAAAATCGCAATAAGTGTATATTAATTGGTTTGTGTAAAAAGTTATAGCATCTACAAACTATGGTATATACTGTATACTGGAATTTACGCAGGTATAGATGTTATACTGTAATGACAGTGATCAGCGACTTATAGTGTGACTGTGATTGGGTGGTGGGTAATCTGGCACTAACAGACGCTAACTGATACTGATGTCACTAGTGACACTAATACAGTGATCAGTGATAATACTTTACACTGTACTAATGACACTGGTTGGGAAGAGGTTATCATCTAGGGGCAATTTAACTTTGTACCTAACAAGAGTAATGTGTGAAATGTGTGCTGCTTTTACTTACTAATCTGGCTGCTTTTTTCCCTGCTTTTCAGGGAGAAGAAACAGCCAGATCACTGTTCCTATGTGTGTGATTGGACACAACCAATCAGCAAGTTTTACTCGAAATCATTGGCTGAAATCTGCTGCCAAACTCATGCTGTGTCCAATCACAGCACAGGTCGGCAGGGGGCACGTATGCGCCCGGAAGAGGGCCGTTGACGTACATGTACCTGACTGTGCTTGTACCTGCCACCTGCTTGCAGTATATTTTCTGCGAGTAGTCAGCAGTTGATTAATGTTAGACCTTTATCCTAAAAGAAAAAAAAATGTTTGCTGTAAGCAAGAGCTTGGTTTCAATTTGTTAGCGCATGTCAATTTTTTAAGTGTCCAAACCACGCTTGTGGCAAAAATATAATACAATGAAGAAGCTGCTGGCAAGCTATGAGATATTCTTCAAAGCCTAAGATAATAGATACACAATGTGCTGCGCTAATAAAAATCCACGTAAATGAAAATACAAATGATAATCAGAATAAATTGTTATCCAAATCAAAAAGTGCAATATCCAAAAGTCTCTTGTGAAATTGTTCAGGATATAACACCTCTTCACAATGCTCCACCACCTAGCTGAGACTTAAAATCCGCTTACCAGATTCCAGTGACTCTCAAAGTATAAGAGACAAAATGTGCATCCAAACATAATCAGTATGGACCACTGATGTTCCATAGATATTATACTGCAAAGGTAAGATCACTGTCTACCGAGGAACTCTTCCACAACACCCACCAACCAAGCAGATCCATGTGAGCAGGTAAAGAATATCAGATGCTTCACTTAGTGTTAAACACTATAGTTAAAGAAAAGCTAATAGTGTACTTACAAATATAAATGATTCACCAGCTGCAAAAAAAACATCAAATCCCACTTGGAACTACTACAATGGCTGACTTCCAGGTTGTGTGATGACATCAGAGCAGGCCCCGTCCGACGCATTTCTATGATGGTGCCCTGAAAAACAAGATTTGTATCAATTGATTGTGGGCCAAAGCAATTTATACGCACCATGCATCGCCGTCCACCCAAATTCAGCTCTTGCCAGGCAATTCGCATGGAAACCTATCATTGTTTCTGAATATAAAACTTTTTTGGGCCTAACCCTCAACATGGGCATTACAAAAAAGAATGAATTGCGGTCACACTGGTCAACAGACCCGATTCATCATATGCCCATGTTCTCTGCTCTTACATATATGCCCAACAAGGACCAGCAATGAACTGGTACATCTCTGGACTTCGAATGGTTATACCGGGATCATGCCTTCAGCTACAGACATCATCCTGGTATTTTTTTCAGCTGGCTGTCGGCTTTCATGTAAAAACAATCCTAGTGGCTAATTAGCCACTGGATCAATTTTACAAGCAGCAGGAAGGGATGTCCCCCACCCACGGTTTTCTTGGGCTCTTCTGTCCCATTGGGGAAGCCGAGAATGCAGCCAACAGTTCTGCTGGCTGACCATAAAGCTTATTGGAGACCAGAATGCCTGCAGTCATCTCTATGGTTTAAGAGAACGGAAGCTATGAGCATTTCATCATTTCCGTTTTGCCGGATATATACAGCACCATTGCAAAATTGGGAAAGCATCTGTTCACACTGATCTTGGTCTGATCAGATGCTTTAAGGGCAGAAGAGAGATCTAGAGTCTAACAGACCCCAGATTTCTTAGACAAGAGTACCCGTCACTGCCTATTGTTATCACAGGTGATATTTACATTCCCTGTGATAACAATAAAAGTGACAAAAAAAAAATGAAAGGGATGGTGTAAAAGTAAAAAAAGCAAAGTAATAGTTAAAAAAAAAATTCACCCCCATCCCCATGCTCAGACACAAAGGCAAACGCAAGCTGCAGTCACGTGTCAGTATGTAAACAGAGATTGCACCATGCATGTTAGGTATCACCGCGAACGTCAGATTGAGGGCAGTATTACTAGCACTAAAACTTCTGTGTAAATATAAAGTGATGACCTGAAAAGGATTTTAAATTATTGCTTATGGATATTCAAAATGTATGTAGTTTGTTGCTGTTGCACGGACGTGCACAATTTTAAAGCATGTCATGTTTGGTATCCATTTAATTAATTAATTTTTTATTTTCTTTTATAAAACTCTGTGACAAAAATGGTATCTGCAAAATGCTCATCATGCCTCTTATCAAATTCCTTGGGTTGTCTTCTTTCCAAAACTATGATAGGTAGTGAGGAAGTGACATGAGGAAATATGTCCTTTGAAAGACTGGAGGTGGTTATTGGATTTTCGGGGCCTGTATGTAGCTAGGCTGCCAAAAAGTCTCTCACACGTAATATCCCCATACTTTGGAGAAGTAGCAGAATGTGTTTTGGGGTGTTACCCCCATAGCATGCGTGAGCAATACCAGATTCAAGTGACAACTTTGTGTAAAAGAAACATTTTTTTTGTCATTTTCCCAAAAATTTGTGCCAAAAAAAAAAAAATCTTCCATGGACTCAACATGCCTTTCAGCAAATTCCTTGGGGTGTTTACTTTCCAAAAAAGGGGTCATTTGGGGCATGTTTGTACTGCCCTGGCATTTTAGCACCTCAAGAAATGTGATAGGCAGTTAGAAAGTAAAAGATGTGTAACTTACAATATACACTATATTGCCAAAGTATTGGGACACCCCTTCAAATCGTTGGATTCAGGTGTTCCAATCACCTCCATGGCCACAGGTGTATAAAATCAAGCACGTTGGCATGCAGACTGCTTCCAGAAACATTTGTGAAAGAATGGGTCGCTCTCAGATGCTCAGTGAATTCAAGCGCGGTACCTTGATAGGTTGCCACTAGAGATGAGCGAATCGAAGTATCCGAAGTGGAATTCGAGTCGAATATCTGAAAAATTTCGATTCGTGCCGAATCCGAAAAATAGCCTAATTCGGACGCGCGAATCGAAATTTTTCAGAAAATGGCGGCTGACATGTGCGGCGACGGAGCGGGGATGTCTGGGAAGGCGCGCAGACAAGGCGCGCTGACCCATAATGCATGCCTCAACTACATGTGATCGCATCAGCCTATCAGCAGCCAGCCAGCCAGCACTGTGTAATGGTCGAGCTATAAATAGCGGCCATTTTGGAATTCTTCATTTGCCTGCAGTTATTGAACAGAGGCAGACCGCTCTGTACTAGGGACAGGGACAGAGTTAGGGCCACAGAAACGATAATTGGGGACAGAGAAAAGTTACTTAGGGACAGAGAACCATTACTCAGGGACACAGACTTGTTAATGAGGGCCACAGAATCGTTATTTAGGGACAAAGAAACGCTAGTTAGGGCCACAGAATTCATAATCAGGGACAGACAGAATTGTTACTCAGTGCCAGAGAATTGTTACTTAGGGCCACAGAAACGTTATTAGGGCCACAGAATTGTTACTCAGGGACAGACAGAATTGTTACTGAGTGCCAGAGAATTGTTACTCAGGGACAGACAGAATTGTTACTGAGTGCCAGAGAATTGTTACTTAGGGCCACAGAAACTTTAATTAGGGCCACAGAATTTTTACTCAGGGACAGACAGAATTGTTACTCAGTGCCAGAGAATTGTTACTCAGGGACAGACAGAATTGTTACTGAGTGCCAGAGAATTGTTACTCAGGGCCACAGAAACTTTACTTAGGGCCACAGAATTTTTACTCAGGGACAGACAGAATTGTTACTGAGTGCCAGAGAATTGTTACTCAGGGACAGACAGAATTGTTACTGAGTGCCAGAGAATTGTTACTTAGGGCCACAGAAACTTTACTTAGGGCCACAGAATTGTTACTCGCACAGACACAGAATTGTTACTCGCACAGACACAGAATTGTTACTGAAGGCCACAGAACTGTTACTTAGGGCCACAGAATTGTTACTCGCACAGACACAGAATTGTTACTCGCACAGACACAGAACTGTTACTGAGGGCCACAGAACTGTTACTTAGGGACAAAGAAACGCTAGTTAGGGCCACAGAATTCATACTCAGGGACAGACAGAATTGTTACGGAGTGCCAGAGAATTGTTACTCAGGGACAGACAGAATTGTTACGGAGTGCCAGAGAATTGTTACTCAGGGACAGACAGAATTGTTACTGAGTGCCAGAGAATTGTTACTTAGGGCCACAGAAACTTTAATTAGGGCCACAGAATTTTTACTCAGGGACAGACAGAATTGTTACTGAGTGCCAGAGAATTGTTACTCAGGGACAGACAGAATTGTTACCGAGTGCCAGAGAATTGTTACTCAGGGACAGACAGAATTGTTAATGAGTGCCAGAGAATTGTTACTTAGGGCCACAGAAACTTTAATTAGGGCCACAGAATTTTTACTCAGGGACAGACAGAATTGTTACTGAGTGCCAGAGAATTGTTACTCAGGGACAGACAGAATTGTTACCGAGTGCCAGAGAATTGTTACTCAGGGACAGACAGAATTGTTACTGAGTGCCAGAGAATTGTTACTTAGGGCCACAGAAACTTTCATTAGGGCCACAGAATTTTTACTCAGGGACAGACAGAATTGTTACTGAGTGCCAGAGAATTGTTACTCAGGGACAGAGAGAATTGTTACTGAGTGCCAGAGAATTGTTACTTAGGGCCACAGAAACTTTAATTAGGCCCACAGAATTTTTACTCAGGGACAGACAGAATTGTTACTGAGTGCCAGAGAATTGTTACTCAGGGACAGACAGAATTGTTACGGAGTGCCAGAGAATTGTTACTCAGGGACAGACAGAATTGTTACTGAGTGCCAGAGAATTGTTACTTAGGGCCACAGAAACTTTAATTAGGGCCACAGAATTTTTACTCAGGGACAGACAGAATTGTTACTGAGTGCCAGAGAATTGTTACTCAGGGACAGACAGAATTGTTACGGAGTGCCAGAGAATTGTTACTCAGGGCCACAGAAACTTTACTTAGGGCCACAGAATTTTTACTCAGGGACAGACAGAATTGTTACTGAGTGCCAGAGAATTGTTACTCAGGGACAGACAGAATTGTTACTGAGTGCCAGAGAATTGTTACTCAGGGACAGACAGAATTGTTACTGAGTGCCAGAGAATTGTTACTCAGGGCCCCAGAAACTTTACTTAGGGCCACAGAATTTTTACTCAGGGACAGACAGAATTGTTACTGAGTGCCAGAGAATTGTTACTCAGGGACAGACAGAATTGTTACTGAGTGCCAGAGAATTGTTACTTAGGGCCACAGAAACTTGAATTAGGGCCACAGAATTTTTACTCAGGGACAGACAGAATTGTTACTGAGTGCCAGAGAATTGTTACTCAGGGACAGACAGAATTGTTACGGAGTGCCAGAGAATTGTTACTCAGGGACAGACAGAATTGTTACTGAGTGCCAGAGAATTGTTACTTAGGGCCACAGAAACTTTAATTAGGGCCACAGAATTTTTACTCAGGGACAGACAGAATTGTTACTGAGTGCCAGAGAATTGTTACTCAGGGACAGACAGAATTGTTACCGAGTGCCAGAGAATTGTTACTCAGGGACAGACAGAATTGTTACTGAGTGCCAGAGAATTGTTACTTAGGGCCACAGAAACTTTAATTAGGGCCACAGAATTTTTACTCAGGGACAGACAG
Source organism: Staurois parvus (assembly GCF_062004578.1). Classification (NCBI taxonomy): domain Eukaryota; kingdom Metazoa; phylum Chordata; class Amphibia; order Anura; family Ranidae; genus Staurois; species Staurois parvus. The sequence goes on along the minus strand of NW_028318465.1, from coordinate 2,055,724 downwards.
AATTGTTACTGAGTGCCAGAGAATTGTTACTCAGGGACAGACAGAATTGTTACGGAGTGCCAGAGAATTGTTACTCAGGGACAGACAGAATTGTTACTGAGTGCCAGAGAATTGTTACTTAGGGCCACAGAAACTTTAATTAGGGCCACAGAATTTTTACTCAGGGACAGACAGAATTGTTACTGAGTGCCAGAGAATTGTTACTCAGGGACAGACAGAATTGTTACGGAGTGCCAGAGAATTGTTACTCAGGGCCACAGAAACTTTACTTAGGGCCAGAGAATTTTTACTCAGGGACAGACAGAATTGTTACTGAGTGCCAGAGAATTGTTACTTAGGGCCACAGAAACTTTAATTAGGGCCACAGAATTTTTACTCAGGGACAGACAGAATTGTTACGGAGTGCCAGAGAATTGTTACTCAGGGACAGACAGAATTGTTACGGAGTGCCAGAGAATTGTTACTCAGGGCCACAGAAACTTTACTTAGGGCCACAGAATTTTTACTCAGGGACAGACAGAATTGTTACTGAGTGCCAGAGAATTGTTACTCAGGGACAGACAGAATTGTTACGGAGTGCCAGAGAATTGTTACTCAGGGACAGACAGAATTGTTACTGAGTGCCAGAGAATTGTTACTTAGGGCCACAGAAACTTGAATTAGGGCCACAGAATTTTTACTCAGGGACAGACAGAATTGTTACTGAGTGCCAGAGAATTGTTACTCAGGGACAGACAGAATTGTTACCGAGTGCCAGAGAATTGTTACTCAGGGACAGACAGAATTGTTACTGAGTGCCAGAGAATTGTTACTTAGGGCCACAGAAACTTTAATTAGGGCCACAGAATTTTTACTCAGGGACAGACAGAATTGTTACGGAGTGCCAGAGAATTGTTACTCAGGGACAGACAGAAATGTTACGGAGTGCCAGAGAATTGTTACTCAGGGCCACAGAAACTTTACTTAGGGCCACAGAATTTTTACTCAGGGACAGACAGAATTGTTACTGAGTGCCAGAGAATTGTTACTCAGGGACAGACAGAATTGTTACGGAGTGCCAGAGAATTGTTACTCAGGGACAGACAGAATTGTTACTGAGTGCCAGAGAATTGTTACTTAGGGCCACAGAAACTTTAATTAGGGCCACAGAATTTTTACTCAGGGACAGACAGAATTGTTACTGAGTGCCAGAGAATTGTTACTCAGGGACAGACAGAATTGTTACGGAGTGCCAGAGAATTGTTACTCAGGGACAGACAGAATTGTTACTGAGTGCCAGAGAATTGTTACTTAGGGCCACAGAAACTTTAATTAGGGCCACAGAATTTTTACTCAGGGACAGACAGAATTGTTACTGAGTGCCAGAGAATTGTTACTCAGGGACAGACAGAATTGTTACGGAGTGCCAGAGAATTGTTACTCAGGGCCACAGAAACTTTACTTAGGGCCAGAGAATTTTTACTCAGGGACAGACAGAATTGTTACTGAGTGCCAGAGAATTGTTACTCAGGGACAGACAGAATTGTTACGGAGTGCCAGAGAATTGTTACTTAGGGCCACAGAAACTTTAATTAGGGCCACAGAATTTTTACTCAGGGACAGACAGAATTGTTACTGAGTGCCAGAGAATTGTTACTCAGGGACAGACAGAATTGTTACGGAGTGCCAGAGAATTGTTACTCAGGGCCACAGAAACTTTACTTAGGGCCAGAGAATTTTTACTCAGGGACAGACAGAATTGTTACTGAGTGCCAGAGAATTGTTACTCAGGGACAGACAGAATTGTTACGGAGTGCCAGATAATTGTTACTCAGGGCCCCAGAAACTTTACTTAGGGCCACAGAATTTTTACTCAGGGACAGACAGAATTGTTACTGAGTGCCAGAGAATTGTTACTCAGGGACAGACAGAATTGTTACTGAGTGCCAGAGAATTGTTACTTAGGGCCACAGAAACTTTACTTAGGGCCACAGAATTGTTTCTCGCACAGACACAGAATTGTTACTCGCACAGACACAGAATTGTTACTGAGGGCCACAGAACTGTTACTTGGGGCCACAGAAACGTTAATCAGGGACACAGAATTGTTACTGAGGGCCACAGAACTGTTACTTAGGGCCACAGAATTGTTACTCGCACAGACACAGAATTGTTACTCAGGGACACAGAATTGTTACTCAGGGACACATAATCGTTTAATTAAAGAGTATGTCAGACAACATGCAGAGGAGTGGCAGAGGAGGCAATGTTTTAGGAGCGAGCAGACGTGGCAGCAGAGGAAGGGGTCGAGGCAGCACTATTCGCAGCCAGAGGCCAGTGCTCCCGGTGTCATCCAGCGGTCGTGTCTCCACCGACAACCCTGCCGTCGTCGATTGGTTGGGTCGGTCGTCTTCCTCTTCCCAGGTCACCTCTGACACCTACAGCCAACGGTCGGTGGGTACGTCAGACACAACCGTTAGTTGGCATGGCCCGGGACCAAGCCCACTGAAATCACGTGTCCTCTACCTGCCCCTGTCCTTTGGTGTTCCCTCACCAAGCGAAGTATCGCATGCTGTGGGCTCAGCCCCACTGTACAGTGAGGAAGAGCTAACAGAGGGCGGTCAGGAACGGGGGGAGACATCCGCCTTTTCAGCAGCCAGGCGAAGAAGTAGTGGCGAGGAGAGTGGCTCGGTAGCCGGTCTAGAGACAGGTCTGTCTCCTGACCCAGACGCAGCCGAGGGGGCTAGTAGTGAGGCGGAGACCCTACTTGATGATGAGGAGGTTGATCGCACTTGGCAGCCTCGTCGTCATCAGGCAATTTCTTCCGCATCATCAGGAGAAGAGGGTGGCAGCTTGGCAGCGAGCAAAACAGTCGGTGGGTTGCCCAGGAGACAGCAGCAGGGTCGCAGCAGTGTCAGTGGAGCCAAACGGCCACGGAGTAGAGCACCAGCTCCACTGCAGCCTACCACCACGGCCAGTAGTGGTGCCGGTGTGCACGGAGGAAGCAGCAGTCAGCCAGTGAGGAGTATCGGGGGCAAAGTTTCCTACTCGGCGGTGTGGCAATTTTTCGTCAAGCCGCCCGAGGAAGTAAACGTAGCCGTATGTCGACTATGTGGCCAGAAAGTCAAGCGTGGCCAGGGGGCCCATGTTGGGACTATTTGGGCCATGTTGGGACAATGGGAGACCTCCCATTGCTGCTGTCTCCATCGCCACACTCTGCCATGTGCCACTTTCAGGTCTCCTCACACACTGCTGGTGTGTAGAATTTTTTGACATAGGGTGCTGGCAGATTATGGGCCTCCCATAGCTGCTGCCAGGCCCCTAATCTGCCATAGGCCCCTATATACCGCTTCCTCATGCTGCTGCCAGGTCCAGAGTCTCTCATGGGTCCCTGTACGGCCTCCCATTGCTGCTGTCTCCATCGCCACACTCTGCCATGTGCCACTTTCAGGTCTCCTCACACACTGCTGGTGTGTAGAATTTTTTGACATAGGGTGCTGGCAGATTATGGGCCTCCCATTGCTGCTGCCAGGCCCCTAATCTGCCATAGGCCCCTATATACCGCTTCCTCATGCTGCTGCCAGGTCCAGAGTCTCTCATGGGTCCCTGTACGGCCTCCCATTGCTGCTGTCTCCATCGCCACACTCTGCCATGTGCCACTTTCAGGTCTCCTCACACACTGCTGGTGTGTAGAATTTTTTGACATAGGGTGCTGGCAGATTATGGGCCTCCCATAGCTGCTGCCAGGCCCCTAATCTGCCATAGGCCCCTATATACCGCTTCCTCATGCTGCTGCCAGGTCCAGAGTCTCTCATGGGTCCCTGTACGGCCTCCCATTGCTGCTGTCTCCATCGCCACACTCTGCCATGTGCCACTTTCAGGTCTCCTCACACACTGCTGGTGTGTAGAATTTTTTAACATAGGGTGCTGGCAGATTATGGGCCTCCCATAGCTGCTGCCAGGCCCCTAATCTGCCATAGGCCCCTATATACCGCTTCCTCATGCTGCTGCCAGGTCCAGAGTCTCTCATGGGTCCCTGTACGGCCTCCCATTGCTGCTGTCTCCATCGCCACACTCTGCCATGTGCCACTTTCAGGTCTCCTCACACACTGCTGGTGTGTAGAATTTTTTGACATAGGGTGCTGGCAGATTATGGGCCTCCCATTGCTGCTGCCAGGCCCTAATCTGCCATAGGCCCCTATATACCGCTTCCTCATGCTGCTGCCAGGTCCAGAGTCTCTCATGCCATGTGCCACTTTCAGGTCTCCTCACACTGCTGGTGTGTAGAATTTTTTGACATAGGGTGCTGGCAGATTATGGGCCTCCCATTGCTGCTGCCAGGCCCCTAATCTGCCATAGGCCCCTATATACCGCTTCCTCATGCTGCTGCCAGGTCCAGAGTCTCTCATGCCATGTGCCACTTTCAGGTCTCCTCACACTGCTGGTGTGTAGAATTTTTTGACATAGGGTGCTGGCAGATTAAGGGCCTCCCATAGCTGCTGCCAGGCCCCTAATCTGCCATAGGCCCCTATATACCGCCTCCTCATGCTGCTGCCAGGTCCAGAGTCTGTCATGGGTCCCTGTACGGCCTCCCATTGCTGCTGTCTCCATCGCCACACTCTGCCATGTGCCACTTTCAGGTCTCCTCACACTGCTGGTGTGTTGAATTTTTTGACATAGGGTGCTGGCAGATTAAGGGCCTCCCATAGCTGCTGCCAGGCCCCTAATCTGCCATAGGCCCCTATATACCGCCTCCTCATGCTGCTGCCAGGTCCAGAGTCTGTCATGGGTCCCTGTACGGCCTCCCATTGCTGCTGTCTCCATCGCCACACTCTGCCATGTGCCACTTTCAGGTCTCCTCACACTGCTGGTGTGTTGAATTTTTTGACATAGGGTGCTGGCAGATTATGGGCCTCCTATAGCTGCTGCCAGGCCCCTAATCTGCCATGGGCCCCTATATACCGCCTCCTCATGCTGCTGCCAGGTCCAGAGTCTTTCATGGGTCCCTGTACGGCCTCCCATTGCTGCTGTCTCCATCGCCACACTCTGCCATGTGCCACTTTCAGGTCTCCTCACACACTGCTGGTGTGTAGAATTTTTTGACATAGGGTGCTGGCAGATTATGGGCCTCCCATAGCTGCTGCCAGGCCCCTAATCTGCCATAGGCCCCTATATACCGCTTCCTCATGCTGCTGCCAGGTCCAGAGTCTCTCATGGGTCCCTGTACGGCCTCCCATTGCTGCTGTCTCCATCGCCACACTCTGCCATGTGCCACTTTCAGGTCTCCTCACACTGCTGGTGTGTTGAATTTTTTGACATAGGGTGCTGGCAGATTATGGGCCTCCCATAGTTGCTGCCAGGCCCCTAATCTGCCATAGGCCCCTATATACCGCTTCCTCATGCTGCTGCCAGGTCCAGAGTCTCTCATGGGTCCCTGTACGGCCTCCCATTGCTGCTGTCTCCATCGCCACACTCTGCCATGTGCCACTTTCAGGTCTCCTCACACACTGCTGGTGTGTAGAATTTTTTGACATAGGGTGCTGGCAGATTATGGGCCTCCCATAGCTGCTGCCAGGCCCCTAATCTGCCATAGGCCCCTATATACCGCTTCCTCATGCTGCTGCCAGGTCCAGAGTCTCTCATGGGTCCCTGTACGGCCTCCCATTGCTGCTGTCTCCATCGCCACACTCTGCCATGTGCCACTTTCAGGTCTCCTCACACTGCTGGTGTGTTGAATTTTTTGACATAGGGTGCTGGCAGATTAAGGGCCTCCCATAGCTGCTGCCAGGCCCCTAATCTGCCATAGGCCCCTATATACCGCCTCCTCATGCTGCTGCCAGGTCCAGAGTCTGTCATGGGTCCCTGTACGGCCTCCCATTGCTGCTGTCTCCATCGCCACACTCTGCCATGTGCCACTTTCAGGTCTCCTCACACTGCTGGTGTGTTGAATTTTTTGACATAGGGTGCTGGCAGATTATGGGCCTCCTATAGCTGCTGCCAGGCCCCTAATCTGCCATGGGCCCCTATATACCGCCTCCTCATGCTGCTGCCAGGTCCAGAGTCTTTCATGGGCCCCTGTACGGCCTCCCATTGCTGCTGTCTCCATCGCCACACTCTGCCATGTGCCACTTTCAGGTCTCCTCACACACTGCTGGTGTGTAGAATTTTTTGACATAGGGTGCTGGCAGATTATGGGCCTCCCATAGCTGCTGCCAGGCCCCTAATCTGCCATAGGCCCCTATATACCGCCTCCTCATGCTGCTGCCAGGTCCAGAGTCTGTCATGGGTCCCTGTACGGCCTCCCATTGCTGCTGTCTCCATCGCCACACTCTGCCATGTGCCACTTTCAGGTCTCCTCACACACTGCTGGTGTGTAGAATTTTTTGACATAGGGTGCTGGCAGATTAAGGGCCTCCCATAGCTGCTGCCAGGCCCCTAATCTGCCATAGGCCCCTATATACCGCCTCCTCATGCTGCTGCCAGGTCCAGAGTCTGTCATGGGTCCCTGTACGGCCTCCCATTGCTGCTGTCTCCATCGCCACACTCTGCCATGTGCCACTTTCAGGTCTCCTCACACTGCTGGTGTGTTGAATTTTTTGACATAGGGTGCTGGCAGATTATGGGCCTCCTATAGCTGCTGCCAGGCCCCTAATCTGCCATGGGCCCCTATATACCGCCTCCTTATGCTGCTGCCAGGTCCAGAGTCTTTCATGGGTCCCTGTACGGCCTCCCATTGCTGCTGTCTCCATCGCCACACTCTGCCATGTGCCACTTTCAGGTCTCCTCACACACTGCTGGTGTGTAGAATTTTTTGACATAGGGTGCTGGCAGATTAAGGGCCTCCCATAGCTGCTGCCAGGCCCCTAATCTGCCATAGGCCCCTATATACCGCCTCCTCATGCTGCTGCCAGGTCCAGAGTCTGTCATGGGTCCCTGTACGGCCTCCCATTGCTGCTGTCTCCATCTCCACACTCTGCCATGTGCCACTTTCAGGTCTCCTCACACTGCTGGTGTGTAGAATTTTTTGACATAGGGTGCTGGCAGATTAAGGGCCTCCCATAGCTGCTGCCAGGCCCCTAATCTGCCATAGGCCCCTATATACCGCCTCCTCATGCTGCTGCCAGGTCCAGAGTCTGTCATGGGTCCCTGTACGGCCTCCCATTGCTGCTGTCTCCATCGCCACACTCTGCCATGTGCCACTTTCAGGTCTCCTCACACTGCTGGTGTGTTGAATTTTTTGACATAGGGTGCTGGCAGATTATGGGCCTCCTATAGCTGCTGCCAGGCCCCTAATCTGCCATAGGCCCCTATATACCGCTTCCTCATGCTGCTGCCAGGTCCAGAGTCTCTCATGCCATGTGCCACTTTCAGGTCTCCTCACACTGCTGGTGTGTAGAATTTTTTTGACATAGGGTGCTGGCAGATTATGGGCCTCCTATAGCTGCTGCCAGGCCCCTAATCTGCCATAGGCCCCTATATACCGCCTCCTCATGCTGCTGCCAGGTCCAGAGTCTGTCATGGGTCCCTGTACGGCCTCCCATTGCTGCTGTCTCCATCGCCACACTCTGCCATGTGCCACTTTCAGGTCTCCTCACACACTGCTGGTGTGTATAATTTTTTGACATAGGGTGCTGGCAGATTACGGGCCTCCCATAGCTGCTGCCAGGCCCCTAATCTGCCATGGGCCCCTATACCGACTCCTCATGCTGTGACGTTGCAACAAGGTGGAATTCAACCCTACATATGTTAGACCGCCTTTACGAACAGCAAAAGGCCATCACAGATTTCCTGATGTTAAAAGCGGATAAAGGTATTCCCTGTGTAACTTAGATGTCAGCCATTGGCAGCTCATGCGTGACACCTGCGCTTGCTCAGGCCCTTTGAGGAGGCCACGCTATTCGTGAGTCGGCAGGACTATGGGATGAACGACGTCATTCCTCTGTTGCACGTCCTGGAACAAATGCTGTTAACAATGGCTGGTCAGGGTGCGGTAGACGTGGCGCACAGATCTCAACGCCACATGACCCCTGTGGGGGCAGGACAGGAAGAAGAGGAGGAGGTAGAGGAGGACATTGGTGCTCAGGAATTATTGAGTGAAATGGGTGGTTTTTCCACTCAGCGGACAGGAGTGGAGGAGCAGGAGCATCTGGTAGAGGAGGAGGAGGAGGAGACAGAGGACCCAGACGCACCGTGGCAGTATGCTGTGGAGATGGAGGCAGGGAGTCCCTCGCATTCCTTGGCACAAATGGCCCATAGCATGCTCGGTTGCTTGCGTAGCGACAGCCGAATAATAACCATCAGACAGAGGGATGACTTTTGGCTGTCCACCTTGTTGGACCCTCGCTACCGTTCAAAAATGGTGGCCTTTTTCACACCTGCTGAGAGGGAGGCCAAATAACGTACTATAAAAACCACCTATGTAGTCAGCTGGTCTCTGCCTGTCTGCGCCAACGTCCATCCTCAGACACTGTGGGCCCTGTGCGCTCGCGTTCCGCTGCCATGGCAGCAGGGGAGGGGTGGGGTGGTAGGAGCAGTGGCAGCTCCACCAGCAGCGGCTGCCTCAGTCTGCAGTCGATGATGAGTTGCTTTCTTCACCAGCGCAGTGAGGAAACTACTAACCAGCCGCAGCAGCAGCAGCAGCAGCAGCAGCATCAGGTGGACCTGGAGCAGGACCTCAAACAACAGGCTTAGGCCTACTTGGACAGCACCCTGCCAACCGAGGTAGACAATCCCCTTGACTACTGGGCAACGAAACTTGACCTTTGGCCCCAACTAGCTGAATTTGCCCTTGAAAGGCTGTCATGCCCGGCCAGTAGCGTGGCATCGGAGCGCGTGTTTAGTGCGGCAGGAGGTATTGCAACTCCGCGGAGGACACGACTGTCCACCCAAAGTGTGGAGAGACTGACGTTTGTGAAAATGAATCAGGCGTGGATTAGTCTGGATTTCAAACCACCAGTTCCTGACACAACTGACTAAATCCGCCATGAATCATGCCCCAAACATGTGCCACTTTCAGGTCTCCTCACACTGCTGGTGTGTTCCATTTTTTGTCATAGGGTGCTGGCAGATTACGGGCCTCCCATAGCTGCTGCCAGGCCCCTAATCTGCCATGGGCCCCTATACCGCCTCCTCATGCTGCTGCCAAGTCCAGAGTCTCTCATGGGTCCCTGTACGGCCTCCCATTGCTGCTGTCTCCATCGCCACACTCTGCCATGTGCCACTTTCAGGTCTCCTCACACTGCTGGTGTATTCCATTTTTTGTCATAGGGTGCTGGCAGATTACGGGCCTCCCATAGCTGCTGCCAGGCCCCTAATCTGCCATGGGCCCCTATACCGCCTCCTCATGCTGCTGCCAGGTCCAGAGTGTGTCATGGGTCCCTGTACGGCCTCCCATTGCTGCTGTCTCCATCGCCACACTCTGCCATGTGCCACTTTCAGGTCTCCTCACACTGCTGGTGGGTTCCATTTTTTGTCATAGGGTGCTGGCAGATTACGGGCCTCCCATAGCTGCTGCCAGGCCCCTAATCTGCCATGGGCCCCCGTACCGACTCCTCATGCTGCTGCCAGGCCCGTAATCTGTCATGGGCCCCTGTTGTCGCTTGTTGGCATATTCCGCTCGTTCAGATGCTCCTTCTCCTGCTACTCCTCTTCACGGATTCCGTCAGCAGTCTTTCTTGGAATCCGTTTCCAAGAGACAACAGTTTGCGAGCACGCACCAGACGGTGCAGAAACTGAACGTCCTCCTGTCCAAGTTGCTGCTGCCAGGCTTGTAATCTGTCATGCGCCCCTGTACCGCCTCCTCATGCTGCTGCCAGGTCCAGAGTGTGTCATGGGCCCCCGTACCGACTCCAAATGCTGCTGCCAGGCTCGTAATCTGTCATGGGCCCCTGTACCACCTCCCCATGCTGCTGCCAGGTCCAGATTGTGTCATGGGTCCCTGTACGGCCTCCCATTGCTGCTGCCAGGCCTGTAATCTGCCATGGGCCCCCCTACCGACTCCTCATGCTGCTGCCAGGCCCGTAATCTGCCATGGGCCCCTGTACCGCCTCCTCATGCTGCTGCCAGGTCCAGAGTGTGTCATGGGTCCCTGTACGGCCTCCCATTGCTGCTGTCTCTATCGCCACACTCTGCCATGTGCCACTTTCAGGTCTCCTCACACTGCTGGTGGTTTCCATTTTTGTCATAGGGTGCTGCATGGCCTCCCATTGCTGCTGCCTCCACCGCCACACTGTGGCTCCACACTCTGGTTTTGGCCCCGTGACTGGCCAAATGAGTGAAGTGTGCGGTGATTCTAAGATCGACGGCACTCATCTGCATGTCATACTGCCTGACAGTATTATTTCTCTTCCCCAGCAGACTCCAAGGGCATTTAAATTAAAGGTACAGTGTTCAGCACTAATATTAAGTCTCTCTGAAGCCTAGAAACACCCTTTTTTAAGTTAAATTCACAGCGAATATATTCGACTCGAATCGAATTTTTTCTACGAATTCGCCGAATCAGTCGAATCGAATTTTTGAATACTTCGCTCATCTCTAGTTGCCACCTGTGCAATACGTCCATCTGTGAAATTTTGTTTGCTACTAAATATTCCATCGTCAACTGTTAGTGGTACTATAAAAAAGTGGAACCAACTGGTAACAACAGCAACTCAGCCACAAAGTGGTTGGACATGTAAAATGACAGTGCGCAGAAGTCGCCAATTGTCTGCAGAATCAGTAGCTAAAGACCTCCAAACTTCATGTGACTTTCAGATTAGCACAACAATATGCAGAAAGCTTCATGGAATCAGTTTCCACAGCTGAGCAGCTGCATCCAAGCCTTATATCACCAAGTTCGATGCAAAGCGTCAGATGCAGTGGTGTAAAGCACACCGCCACTGGACTCTAGAGCAGTGGCGACATGCTCTCTGGAGTGACGAATCACGCTTCTCTGTCTGGCAATCCGATGGATGTATCTGCGTTTGGTGGTTGCCAGAACGGTACTTTTGTCAAAATAATGTATATACCATAGTCTTCAGATGCTATACCTTTCACGCAAACAAATTAATATACATGTATTGAGATTTTTTATTACCAAAGACATGTAGCAGAATACATTTTTGCCTAAATTTATGGCTAACTTTGAGTTTACTCAATATTTTTTATAACTGAAAGTAGAAAATATTGTTTTTTTTTCAACATTTTTGGTCTATTTTCATTTATATCACAAAAAAAAAAAACAGTAGTGATCAAATACAACCAAAAGAAAGCTTTATTTCTGTGAAAAAAGGGACATACATTTTGTTTGGGTACAGTGTTGCATGACCGTGCAATTACCAGTTGAAATAGCGCAGTGCCGAATAGCAAAAATTGGCCAGGTCATTAAGGGGGGTAAATCTTCCTAAGGGCAAGTGGTTAAGGATTGTAATATTTATTACTATTTCTGTTATTTCTTGTGTAGACTATTTCATAGTTTCTGTTATCTTTTAGTGCTGCACTCCAGAACTTCATTTACAAGGAAATGTGACTAATAAAAATGGCACAAGAAAAATGAGACAGTGTTAGACTGATCACTGAACTGAGAATTGCCAAATATGGGTTTGAATGGTGATTAAAATTATTAAGAGAGCAAAACAAAGAAATTTACAGCAGGACATCCGAGCCATGATGCATAACAGAGGATCTAGACCACATAACTTTATTGATGGAATCTGTGTAAAGCAGTGATTTGTAGAATAGAAATGATAACAGTATTAGTAGACTGATAATTTTTTACACAATAGAACAGGGAAAACAGACTATTTCAGGACTGTGCACTCTGTCAACTTAATCAGCACTAATATGACGCAAAGGAACTCGACCTTCCTCTGCCCTCTGTAGGCAATGAAAATGCAGCTAAGTCCACAACAAATGAACACATCTTACTTCAGCACAAATCTAGAAGCTAGACAATCTATTGCAGTTTAGCTTAGCCCACTAGCAATCTAATAAAAGCAATGGCTTAACTAAAAAAGAAAATGCCTTTAAGGAATATTGGGGTCTAAGCATATAACTTCAATGCAACTGAAAAAGCTAAAAAAAACCCTTACTGTGGAAAAGTTTAGAATAAAAGCTGTGAACTAGGAAAAAATTATCTCATGATTGAGCAGGATCTTCTCTTTATTTGCTCATGTGTTGTAACCCATTGGAATACAGTGAAGAAGGGGAGCACAGACACAATATTTCAGGGTTGCAGGTCCTGGAGAGTAATATTAACTCTTCTTTCATTGAAAGGAAATGATATAAACACTCCCACATTATAAAACAATTCCCACTTTTCAGTTAATTACTTCAAGTCTGGACACTTTCACTCGTTTGGTGGTATTTGATCACCACTGGGTTTTTTTTATTTTTTGTGCTATAAACAAAAAAATACAGAAGATTTTGAGGAAAAAAAAATATTTTTATCTTTTTGCTATAAAACATATCCAATTTAAAAAAAATAAAATAAAATGTCGTCATAAATTTCAATCACAATGTATTCTGCTATGTCTTTGGTAGAAAAAAAATCACAATAAGAGTATATTAATTGGTTTGCATGAAAATTATAGTGTCTATAAAGGACAGTACATATACTGGAATTTTTTTTTCATACTAGTAATGGCGGAGGTCAGCGACTTATAGCTGGACTGTAATAGTACGGAGGGGAAAACATGACCTGCTCATGAAGGGGAGTAAATCTTCTGTAGAGCAAGTGGTTAAATAGGCTAGTAATGGTGTTAAATGGTATTTAATTGTATTACTGAATTACAGATAAAGGGAGCCTGTCACTTTCAGTATTACTTCCCTTTACCTGGTGCCTAGTGAGCTGTGTAAGTGGGTAGAGTATAGAGGGTTCCTCTGATCATAAAGGGGTTTCAAAACCTTTTCCACTTTGGACAAATCAGTGGTTTTCTTTTCAGCATCAGATAAGCCTCATGACTTTGCTCATTTTGTGGCAAAGATGTAATACATCAAAGCTGAATGCTTTCAGATTCCCTGTCCAGATCAAAAAAGAGCATCATGTGCTTGGATTCCTTATCGTGTTGGGATCAAGGGATATTTCCGTAGCATGCAATATAGGAGAACACTCTATTTAATATATACAATTCATAAAAGTGGTTTATTTTATTGGCAACTATGTCTAATTTTTTTGGACAATGCACAAATGATAGGTAGATCGAATCATCCAATGTTCAATAGCAAGATTATTCTAATTGGGAGTATTTATGCAGCAGTCATGTGTATTTCAGTGCCCATACTAAGGTTTTTTTTGGTTTTGTTTTGGTTTTATAATCAGATATTAATAATTCTGTCCAATAAGAATGTATTTTGCAGGATAGCACTATATTGACAGAGATGAAAGAAAAGGCCACACAAAGTGGATTATAAACTGAAATGTACATGACCAACAAACAGAACAGCCTTCTGTGTTTGTGCATACGCCTAATGGAGTTTTGTGTCAGCCTAATGTATCTTTTCTGCCATGGCTGTATTGGTCTGCTCCATAATGACGCTTCTCTGTCTGGAAATCCTATGGACATGTCTGGGTTTGTTGGTTGCCAGGAGAATGATTTTCCTGACTTCATTGTGCGACGGGTAAATTTTGGTGGAGGGGGCATTATGGTTTGGGGTTTGGCTTGGGCCACTTAGTTCCAGTGAGGGGAATTCCTAAGGCATCAGCAAGCATACCAAGGCATTTTGGACAATTTCATGCTCCCAACTTTGTGGGAACAGTTTGGGGCTGGCCCCATCCTGTTCCAACATGACTGCGCACCAGTGCACAAAGAAAGGTCCATAAAGACATGGATGAGCGAGTGTGGAGTGGAGGAACTTGACTGGCCTGCAGAATCCTGACCTTAACCCGATAGAACACCTTTGGGATAAATTAGAATGGAGACTGCGAGCCAGGCCTTCTTGTTCGACATCAGTGCCTGACCTCGCAAATGTGCTTCTGGAAGAATGGTCAAACATTCCCATGGAGAGACTCCTAAACCTTGTGCTTGAAGCTTTTATAGCTGCAAAGGGTGGGCCAACTCAATATTGAACCTTACAGACTAAGACTGGGATGCCATTAAAGTTCATATGTGTGTAAAGGCAAGTATCCCAATACTTTTGGCAATATAATGTATTTTTGTGACCACCAGGGCTATTCTTACCATGAGACAAGGTAATCTCAGGTGGTAACCTCTACTTGCATTATGAGATGAGGTTTTAACTTCCTGTTGGTATAGATTCTGGGATAAAAGCATGGCAATAAAAAATGTATCCTTCTGCCCATTCTAGCAATAGAAGTCACAAGCAGGAGGCCATGGGAGTTGTGGTTACTTGACAAAAGTATTGACTGGCACTGGAACCTTAAAGGGGTTCTAAAGGCAGAAGGTTTTTTACCTTTACGCATTCTATGCATGAAGGCAAAAAAACATTCTGGGTGCAGCTCCCCCTCAGGCCCCCGTTATACTTACCTGAGACCCATCACGATCCAGTGATGTGCATGAGAGCTGAGTCTCTCCCGGGTCTCTCTCTCCACATAGGCCTCAATCACAGTCAGTGAGTGAATGAGGAGAGAGCGGGGCAGAGCCACACACTGTTTGTGAATAGACGATGTCCATTCACAGTAGCGTGGCTCGGGAGTGAGCCTGTTTTAGTGCCCCCATAGTAAGAGGCTTGCTACTTGGGGCAATTGGTAGGAGGGAGGAGCTGGGATGGCTGGTGGGTGACCCAAAAAGAAGAGGATCAGGGTTGCTCTGTGCAAAACCATTGCACAGAGCAGGTAAGTATAACATGTTTTTTTTTTTGTTTTTTTTTAATTTAACCTTTAGAATCACTTTAAATAGATATTACGTGATTAGTTTATTGTGAAATTATACTGTTATGTTCCCAATGGTGAGAGGTATGTGAACTACTTCCATACACTATTATTATTATTTATTATTATACAGTATTTATAAAGCGCCAATAGTTCGCTCAGCGCTGTACATTATAAAGGGGGACAGACCATGTGACAGAACAATACCAATACAATGCAAAACATGAGGGGATCGAGGGCCCTGCTCTTTCAAGCTTACAATCTAGGAGGGAGGGGATGGTGGCACAGGAGGAGATAGCTGTGGGGGATGGAGTGGTAGGAAGAGTGGAGGAGGTCGGCAAGTTAGCAGGGGGCGGGGTAGGCTTCCCTGAAGAGATGGGTTTTCAGGGTGCGCCTAAAGGAGAGGAGAGTAGGTGATAATCTGATGGGTTGGGGCAGGGAGTTCCAGAGGATGGGTGACACCCTGGAGAAGTCCTGGAGGCGGGCATGGGAGGAGGAGACCAGGGAACTAGAGAGAAGGAGGTCTTGTGAGGAGCGGAGTGTGCGTGTTGGGCGGTACTTGGATATTAGGTCAGTGATGTAGTTCGGGGCAGTATGGTGGACAGCTTTGTACGTCAGCGTTAGGATTTTGAATTTGATCCGTTGCGCAATCGGAAGCCAGTGGAGGGATTGGCAGAGGGGGGTGGCGGAAACGGAGTGGTTGGAAAGGTGAATGAGTCTGGCAGCCGTATTCAGGATGGACTGAAGCGGGGATAGCCAGCGGCGAGGCAGGCCAGTGAGGAGGGAGTTGCAGTAGTCGAGTCGTGATATGATGAGGGAGTGGATGAGCTGTTTAGTGGTTTCTGGAGTTAGGAACGTGCGGATTTTGGCGATGTTGCGGAGGTGGAGTCTGCACGAGTTAGAGGCCTTCGGGTTGTAAACTGATTATTTGGATCAGAAGACTGAAGCATCACACCAAAAATCTGAATTCCAGAAAAACTAATTTTATTCCAAATCTGTAATTCACTTGATAGCCAACGCATTTGAGGGTCCATTCTCTGTCCCTTTCATTAGGGCTACAGTATGACATAAAAATATACACGAATATTTGCATGCACACGGCTAAATAAGGAGCAGAATAATATATGAAATCTATAAATCTGAAAAACAAATCTAAAATCTAGTCTCAATCATGATCTCACTTAAAAATATCATTTATGACTTATGAGTGTAAATAAATCATGATTGTGCTTGTAGATTATTTTCAGGCAGTATTTAAAGTACATCGCACATGGTGTCCCAATCCTCCGCTATCCCCCAAAGTTGGTATTTCAATTTTAACTTTTCTGAAAGTTATTTGCATACGGCTAGACACGTCCCCTCCCAGCGAAAATATTTGGTTTTTGCAAGTAGTTGCTCTGGGACCATAGAAGGTGAGGGTGAACTGGTAAGCCTAAGGGCTTCCCACAGGTTTCCCATGGGTCTTACAATAAAACAGTAGATTGGAGCGGTGAGCTCTGTGTGAAAAGACATTCACATATTCATTTTCTCTTAACTCTATCCAGACCACAGATCCCATTAGTCCATTTTGCAAGCATCCAAGCTGCACTTTACTCATGGTGCATTCATCAATAAGTAATCAGTGTCTGTGGAGTGCAAAATCCTCTGCTGGTTTTTCCTGCATTTCTGAAAAACACTACAAGCGGTAACAGTCGGGAAAACAACCCTATGTATTATCAGAACCTGCTGCTCATTTCAGGTCACACAGCACAGGCACTATGTTTGGAAAAGGTTATTCCTATTTATATCAGTGTATACTTGGCACACTAATAGAATCTCCTAGTGGGTGAAGAGCAATATATCCTTCACAAAGTGCTGATAGGCATGAAAAGCATAAGGGCATGCTCAGGATGGGGAAAGGCTGTCGTGAGCCCAACAGCTAGCTGATATATGATTCCAAGTGAAAAACTATTAATGCAGAGGTCTCAAATGAAAAGTGCAGTTAGAAATGAATCTGTGCATAATCCTGTTTAAACACAGCTGTGTATTTAATAGCATTTACTAAAATAACAGATGCACTGCTATGGCAGGCAGCTATTTAAAAAAATACACTTCAATCAAGAAAGTCATTAAAAGGGGACTCCAGGCAATTATATAAACATGCAATAATCCTTCTAATTATTAAAATAGCGCCAGAAATGTGAGCATATCATGTTGTAACTATACTGTGCACTGTTGTCATCCTTACTTGTGTCAGGTACTGGGGACTGGAGTGGCAGGTACTTAGGTGACACAAAACCTCACCATTGTGTGCAGAGCTGCTCTTACCAATAAGCATGCAGGAATTCATTAGTATGTTAATATTTATCTATGATCCAGTAGCAAAGCAGCAGTTTTCATAGGGAAGGTGGATTCATAGATAGGCAGGCTTGAGAAAGAGGCACTACCTCCTTGAAACGCGTAGCAACGCCTCCCCTTCCCCCACACCCCAAGCATCTGATGTCACTGCTGAGGTTCCCACTCTGTCAAACCTGTGACAGTTTGGCTTCCTTGCCTTGACTTACACTCTCTTCAGCGGTTTAGTGTTTTACCTGATGGTTCTTTCACACTGCCTGGGACCACTGATGACGGCTTTTGGGGTACATGACATGCACTTTATTCTTCATGCTCATGTGAGTGAATATTTATTCTTTTATTAATATTTTTTTTCTACTGCACTTAAAAGTGCCCTCTTTATTTATGGTCCAAATTGTTGTACATTGTGTGGACACTCTCTGACTTTAGAGTACAGGAAGGTATATTAAATAGTCAAATCACGCAAATACCCAACCCTAATCGCGTACAAAGCAGCAAGAACACCAAGAGGATATCCCCTGTAAATCACAAATCAAATAAATAGCTCATGTTGTGCTAAGTGAAATTTACATACATCAAAAAATTAATAAATAATATACAAATAATATATGTCCAATAAAGGATAAACAAAAAGTGCTCAAGAGTCAGCCATTGCCACAAATAATAACTACTAGAGATGAGCGAATTTCTCAAAAATTCGATTCGGCTGATTCGGCAAATTCCAGTATGAAATTCGATTCGATGCGAATTAATTCGCTACGAAGTTAACTTATTAAAAGGGTTTCTAGGCTTCAGAGAGCCTTTAAATTAGTGCAGAACACTGTACCTTTAATTTAAATGCCCTTGGAGATGAGGAAGGAGAAGGAGAAGGAGAAGGATGAGAAGAAGGAGAAGGAGAAGGATGAGAAGAAGGAGAAGGAGAAGGATGAGAAGAAGGAGAAGGATGAGAAGAAGGAGAAGGATGAGAAGAAGGAGAAGGAGAAGGATGAGAAGAAGGAGAAGGATGAGAAGATGGAGAAGGAGAAGGATGAGAAGAAGGAGAAGGATGAGAAGAAGGAGAAGGAGAAGGATGAGAAGAAGGAGAAGGAGAAGGATGAGAAGAAGGAGAAGGATGAGAAGAAGGAGAAGGAGAAGGATGAGAAGAAGGAGAAGGATGAGAAGAAGGAGAAGGATGAGAAGAAGGATGAGAAGAAGGAGAAGGATGAGAAGAAGGATGAGAAGAAGGAGAAGGATGAGAAGAAGGAGAAGGAGAAGGATGAGAAGAAGGAGAAGGATGAGAAGAAGGAGAAGGATGAGATGAAGGAGAAGGAGAAGTATGAGAAGAAGGAGAAGGAGAAGGATGAAGGAGAAGGATGAGAAGAAGGAGAAGGATGAGAAGAAAGAGAAGGAGAAGGAGAAGGAGAAGGATGAGAAGAAGGAGAAGGAGAAGGATGAGAAGATGGAGAAGGAGAAGGATGAGAAGAAGGAGAAGGATGAGAAGAAGGAGAAGGATGAGAAGAAGGATGAGAAGAAGGAGAAGGATGAGAAGAAGGACAGTTCTGTGACAGATTCTGTCTATTTCTGACAGTTCTGGGACATTCACTCCATACAGCGGTTTCAACCGCTGTATGGAGGGAATGTCCCAGAACTGTCAGAAATAGTCTATTTCTGACAGTTCTGGGACATTCCCTCCATACAGCGGTTTCTGGCAAAAAGTGTATGTGCAGAGTTCCTCTATTCTGCAGATACACTTAGAGGAGCTCTGCAGATACACTTAGAGGAGCTCTGCAGATACACTTAGAGGAGCTCTGCACATACACTTTTTGCCGGCTTGGAATTATTCTTATTTTCATCCTACTTCTTCTTCTTCTTCTTCTTCTTCTTCTTCTTCTTCTTCTTCCTCATCCTCATCCTCTTCTTCTTCTTCTGAGGTTGAGGATGAGGATGAAGAAGAAGAAGAAGAAGAAGTAGGATGAAAATAAGATTAATTCCAAGCCGGCAAAAAGTGTATGTGCAGAGCTCCTCTAAGTGTATGTGCAGAGCTCCTCTAAGTGTATCTGCAGAATAGAGGAACTCTGCACATACACTTTTTGCCGGCTTGGAATTATTCTTATTTTCATCCTACTTCTTCTTCTTATTATTATTCTTCATCCTCATCCTCTTCTTCTTCTTCTGAGGATGAGGATGAGGATGAAGAAGAAGAAGAAGAAGTAGGATGAAAATAATATTAATTCCAAGCCGGCAAAAAGTGTATGTGCAGAGCTCCTCTAAGTGTATCTGCAGAGCTCCTCTAAGTGTATCTGCAGAATAGAGGAACTCTGCACATACACTTTTTGCCGGCTTGGAATTATTCTTATTTTCATCCTACTTCTTCTTCTTCTTCTTCTTCTTCATCCTCATCCTCAGAAGAAGAGGATGAGGATGAGGATGAAGAAGAAGAAGAAGAAGTAGGATGAAAATAAGAATAATTCCAAGCCGGCAAAAAGTGTATGTGCAGAGTTCCTCTATTTCTGACAGTTCTCTGACAGCTTCTTCACATGTACAGCGGTTGAAACATCTGTATCCTAAATGTAAACTAATAGATACAATGTTTCAACCGCTAAACATGTGTTCCTTCTGTCAGAGAACTGTCAGAAATAGCGGAGCTCACTGCAGGGACACTTTTGCCGGCTGATCGGGAAATATTCGATTCGCGCACCCGAAGTAGGCAAAATTTCGGATTCGACGCGAATCGAATATTTCCTGAAATTCGACTCGAATTCCGGTTCGCCTGGTTCGATTCGCTCATCTCTAATAACTACCATAATAAATATATGTGAAACAGTCCTTATAAGGTGTATAGAACAGTCCCCTTATTCTGTGATGAGCAATGGAAAATCTTCATTCCAATATAACCACCAACACGAGATTGCACCACCGTGATATCAAATTGGAGGCTTACCAGATCCTTTGACCCCTTAATTATAGGGGGTCAATACATGCCCGATATATATAATTCTGTCCAGGTTTATGTGCCTCAGGTCAGATCATGTGCACCACCCGAGGCTCCTCAAGCCGTCCCAGTGTTATGGGGTCGACATGTACTCATATAAAATAAAGAGGTGACTCTCATACTGCAGTAGGTTAAAGACTAATTTATTAGATGAACAAAAATGCACTTAAAAGCATAGTAGATTAAAAAGCATCAATCAGCAAAAACATACTGTAAAATGGCAATCCTTTACGCAATGACGTCAGAAGGGAGGCTACGAAGCGTTTCGTCATAACCAGACGTCTTCTGGGACTAAAGTTACTAGAACGACTGAACACAAATATAAATATTTTGGGAGCTTTGTGTAGACGGGCTTTTGTTCAATGACAGATGGGTTTTGCGTTCCCATACAAGTCTACGGGAATGCAAAACTTGCTTGAAGCAGGTCAAATGCAGGTCGAAAGCAAGTCATCCTCAAGTCAAAAATACCCATCAATTTATTCTGAATCATCTTAGAAGTGTCTCTAAACTGATTCTATTGACAAAAGCCCAAAGCCCGTCGACACCAACCCTTAGAAAGTTGTAGAATGCTTCTTCTAGCTCTGCCTGAGCTTTTACAAAGTCGGGATATTTTACCCAGTGCTTTGTAGATAAAAAAAATTGCAGCCTTAGTGATTTCTTAGTGAATTATTGATGCTTGGTAAAAAGCCAACCTTTGAAAGCAATGTTATCATTATATAGGTATTATAGGATTTAGCAAGGGATGATTCTCACCCCATCTGAAAAGGAAGAAAACTATGAGCAGAGCCAAAGAGACAGTGGTACATTTTGGTGGATTTCAAGAACTAATGTTTAATACAAACTAAGATAGCTGTAAGTTTTCAAAAGAACCAAGTGAGAGTTTTAATTTGGAGATTTTTTTTCCTTCCAAGACCAGAGGGGGAGGGAAGGAAAAGAGGAACCCAATTTCTCTTATGACAAATGAAACATGACAGCAGCTGAAGTGATATATGTGTTATCACAGCACATGGGGTGTTGTGGGATCCTGCAGCAGAGTTTTATCAGGAAGATTAATCACCACCATCTCAGTAAAACAAGATAAAACCATAAAAAAACATTTCAGCCTCGCCAACTAGCATGGAAGAATATGTTCTATATTGGGGGAACAAATACTTTTTAATGAAACCTACGACAGTCCAACTGTCCACAGATATATTCTTTTTAAATAAATGCTATACTGTACACCGAGTTATTATTAAATTGTTGCAAAGCTATGCAATTGGCAAGCTTTTCAGTAACCAGCATTGGCCTTGAAAATATGTAGGCCAGCTTTGATGCTCTTGTGCAATGTAACCTGATACAGAATTGTGGTTAAAATTACATTTTGCAGTAAACTGCTTGTTTTTTTATACTTTATTGTAGATAAGTCCAAATGAAGCAGTGGGGCCACATAAACCCTATATCCGTTTGTTACCATGACACAACTCTAATTAAACACTTTCATGCTACCGCACTGCTAGTCATTACATCGGATGTGATGCCGCTTGTTTCCCCAAACATTAACATGAGGGCCATAAGAAGGGCAATAGGATGATTATCGGACAGCATAATACATCTACCATTGCTTCCATGTGAGAAGTCATTTTTCAAACACACAAATGGATTCTCCGAACAATGTAAATGATCCCATGAACTCTAGAAGAAGGTAATAGATAGAATTCAATTTAGCCACTTATGAAGGTGAATAAACTGGGAAAAATTCACCCAGTAGATGTCAATCACACGTTACCTGAAATCTTAATAAGCTAATGTGAGTGATGCTGTTAAATGAACAAGAAAGGACAATTTTGATAAGGCAATGTGTATGTCAATGTCAGTAGAAATAAAGATCTTTCAATGGTTAGATCATCACTTAAAGAAGACCTGTCATTTCAGAGCTCAATGGAGTCTTCAGCATCAAAGGGTTGCCTGTACACATGCTATAGGGAGTTTGCTTGCTACTATACATGCTGTAGAGCAATTGCTTACAGTGGTGTTCATGTTCATAATTTTCCTGACTGGACACCACATTAGATAACGATCCATACTCCATAAAGAGCAACTCTAGTCATTTGAATGTTTTTGGCTATATAAATTAAAGTAATCAATTACACTTAACCATTTAATAAATTAAATAAATTGTTTTTAGGTATAATTTTAAAATATAAACTGTATGTATATGGGGGTAGTCATATTTGCGTAGTAGGCTTTACTTTCTTTGAGCTTTGCTGATCATTTTATCTTAGTGTATGTCTACTGCATAGGCCCTGTCTGACTGAACAAAGGTCTCTAATAGGGATAAGACAAACATACCTGGGTTTGGTTCAAGGGGGTTTTAGTGAACATTATTGAAGTTCTGGTGTTAAATCCAAACTCCATCAATGTCAATGGGAGCTATTTTTTTTCTAAACAGTAATGACATTTTCAATGCTAATAAACAAGGAATTGTAAAAGAACTGGCAAAGGGGACTGAGTACTGCCCTGGGGAACATGTACAAAAGCAAAAAGAATTTTCTAAAATATCAATTCCGTTTGGCCAATGCACAGATGCGACTAATGCATCAGTGCACCCTCCCACTTCTGACACTCATCCAAAGCCACATCATGATCTGTGATTGCTGTGTCACGTGGATCACTGATCAGGGTACTGAGCCACCGCGATTGGCCCTGGTACCATTTAATCACAGTGTTCACATGTCAAGTAGTAAACAATGGCTGTCATTTATGGTGCCATTGCTTGCTACTGTGCTCTGTGTGATTTGTCACAGTGATCACATGGTACAGGGTCAGTCACAGTGGTCCTGCACCATGTGATAGTTTTGGCCAATCACAGCCAATATTGAATTCTATGGACTAAGATTGGGATGCCATTAAAGTTCATGTGCGTGTAAAGGCAGGCGTCCCAATACTTTTGGCAATATAGTGTATATACCAGTTTGTAGACTCTAAAACTTTCACACAGACTAAATAATAAACACTGATTATGATTATTTATTTGCAACATTTTATAACAGAAACTTTTTTTGGTATTTTTTTGTTTATATAGCAAAAAATAAAAATAAAACAGTGTTGGTTAAATATCACAAAAGAAATTTCTGCCTGTCTACAAAAAATGATAAATTAACTTGGGTACAGTGTTGCATGCCTGAGTATTTGTCATTCAAAATGTGACAGCACTAAAAACTGAATAATGGCCTGGGCAGGAAGTGGTGAAAATGTTCGGTCTTGAGGTGGTTAAATGGCAACAATAAAAATGCTAAATTTCTTTAATTAGCCTGCATGGGCTGAATTACTTGACCTGGTGCTTTTGGCCACTAAGGGGGTGAAATCACTTACGGGTATTCTCCATGCAGGTAAGATTTTGACTTTTGATGAATTGAAGGCGAAATTTGAACTTCCAAATTTTTTTTTTTTTGCGATATTTGCAATTAAGACATGCCTTTGTGTCAAAGTTTTGTTCCACTGCCTTGGAGACTCAGCCCTCCTTGAACAGTTGCTCTGTGCAGATTCAATGTCGAAGCCTTTGTCTGCAATATATAAAGAGCCTCTGGCCTTAGAGTGTTGAAGAGAGAAGTGGTTAATAGATGTTCCAGACCTATTGGAGAGGACTGGGATGACATGTGGGATTACACATTCACTCACCTGGTTTCTGCTAGAAACCTTTTGATATAATTCAAATTTCATCATAGGATTTTCTTTATGCCTGCCAAACTTGCCACTATATACTGATCCTCATCTGTGGAGTGCTGGCATGGTACATTTGCCTTGAGATTTTATTCCCGTGTTTTGGAATTGTTTTTTAATTTAGCAGCTCTTGGAGGAAGTCCCCCAGTTACTTCCAATTCTGCTGACTGTCTTGGTTTGTTTGCTGGGCCATGTGGAGTTGCTAACCCTACCAGAGCACACAGAACAGTCCTCAGCATATTACTATTTTAGCCTGGTAAAGCAATTATGCTGCACTGGAAAAAAAAATGCTGCTCCCTAACTGACATTTTGGAAGGGGTTAGTATATTCTGCATTACCCTTTTATTAAGCTACCTATTTGAATAGAGTATTTCCAAAACAATTTGAGAAGGTCTGGCATAGCTGGGTATCCATGTCTACTTTGGAAAAACAAGAAAAAAAAGCGCACTGGCCTAGTGTATTATCCCAAGGGCATTTGTTTGTAATTGAATAAAACCATAAATATACTCACAAACCAAGGTTTGGAATCAGCTTAAAACAATAGTGTATCCACAGACATAATGATGATAGGTGGGACCTGGAAGGATAAACGCACCACAGATGCACCGTCCAGGTATCTGCACTGGCTTACGTTTTCAGGGCAAACCCTCTTCATCATAGCCAGACAGATAGGGTCTATTTGTTGGTAATTAAATCCTAAAATGTCAATGGCATGAGAACCATAGACTCCTCCTAGGGGCCAGCCAACTTGGGGAGTGCAGTGCAGTGTACAGCTCAAAAAAAGATAAATCTAAGTCACATATGTAATAAGATCTCAGCATGTTATTTAGGACTATAAGACTTACCCAATAGGCAAGAGGACATATATCCAATGTTCCACTGTAATAAAGTAGAGAGTAGATATGTAAAACCATAAAAGCAGCAGATTATATGTGTGTATCAACAATATGAACAGAGGTAAATGTAAATTGTGCCCGAAAACTTACTAATGATCGATGACGCCAAACCAGGGGGTGGAATACATAAGACATGTGTTCATGTGTATTTTAAAGCTGCTGTCCATTGTGTGCACCCATAGAGCTACAAACACACACCTCTCGGGAAGGAAGTGTAGAAATAAGCAGGTGGCTCATGGAGCGCACGCCACTAGAGAGAGGGCAGAAGTTGTGGCTAGAGTGGGTTCCCTGTATACTTCCATTTTGGCAGTCACTGTGACCTTGTGAGCACACACTGTAGCTATGGGTGCCCCGCTAATAGACAGTGCCCATACGTACACACTAGAGATCTTTTTAACAGGGGGCTCCGTGACATATATATATATATATATATATATATATATATATATATATATATTTATATACACATATAGTTTGACTCTAGGTTTTCATGTCAAGTCAAAAAAATATTTTAAAGTATTTAAAATTATGCAGTAAATAGCACACATAATATGCAGTAAAGATGTTATCAACTGTACTGCCTCAGTATGACATATAAGACACAAATTGGAAATTAAAATGATATGAAAACACCTTTTTTCCATGAAACATCATGGATAAAAATTATTGTTAATAGTATAATGGGATCTTCCATCATAAATTAGAGTGCAAATTGGCAGAGCATGAGAGCTAAAACTAATGAGACATACAAATTGTACATATACACATGTATATATGCATGTACACCAAAGTGCACTTATATTATGTAAAGAAAAGTGGTCAAATGGCTAATAATAGTAATGATGAAGTATTAATGTGAGAATGGCAGGAAAAAGAGAGAAGGGGGGGATCCTGACCTCAGGATCCCTAAGACAGCTTTACAGACATCTGAGAAAAGAGGGGGCTCTAAAACAGACTTCTAGATGAGATTGTGAACCTTGGCCTCTTAGGGCTATGCTACCCAGAGTGAAAATCCAGTAGGTTCCTCTCTTACATAGCCTCTGGTGTCTTCATTCGGGATCAAGCTCTGCTCCTATGGCCTCAATACCAAAGACCCTGATGTTTTTCTTTAAAATTACAGGGAACGGAATACTTCTCTTTACCCCACACTTCTCAGGGGCGAGAAGTGCAACCTACGTAGAGGTGGCCACATGAGCACTTGATACAGTAGACCACAAAGGTGGTACCACAGTTAATAAATTGTCTGATTTTGTGTGATCTACCACCTGCCCCCATGACTTGTTTACAGTGCCATATGAACTGGCATGTGCCGCAGTTCCTACTAGTGCATCTAAAACTTTAGGATTTAAGTCCCAACAAATAGACCCTATCTGTTTGGCTGTGATGAAGAGGGTTTCCCTCGAAACGCATAAGCCAGTGCAGATCCCTAGACGGAGCGCATGTGGTGCGTTTATTCTTCTGGGTCCCACCCATCATCATTGTGCCTGTGGATACACTATTGTTTTAAGCTGATTCCAAACCTTTGTTTGTGAGTATATTTATGGTTTTATTAACTTACAATAAACATCCTTGGAATAATGCACTAGGCAAGTGCCCCTTCTTTTCTTGTTTTTCCACAGTGGGCTTCTGAATATCCCCCAGTCAGTTGAAGGCTGTAAGGCCATTTTGGCCATTCTGACCACTTGGGTCAATTTGCCTGAACATTTACATGTACTGTTGGTCAGGATTCTCCAGATCCATGGGCAGGAGATTTGGTACAGATTTATATCCATGTCTACTTCCAATGCTTAATCACCCCTAGAGGTGTTTGGAGGAGAATTTTGTGATTCCTATTCATGAGATATTACTGTTTTGCTCTCCTATATCACTTAGCTCCATTGGGGGCTGGCCGATACTATCATGTAGTACTTTAGATATTTCAGGGTTTCTGTTTTTGCTGGGTATTTGTGATTTGTAAAATTATGGTGATCTTTTCTAGGCTTTTTACTTCACCTCTGACTTGTCACTGTTGGTCTGGTAGACTGTTTGTACCTGTTATCCAGGTTGAGATGGTACTGCACAGGAAGAAGAAGAGTATGGGTAGTTTTGGTTATTGCATTTCATGTTATTAGTAGTTGGGGCTATTAAGACAACTTCAACCGTGTTTTGCTTTTGTCTTTATATCTCAGATTTAGTATTTTTGCATTTTCTCACATCTAGTTTGCTTTTTTATTTTTGTTATTTCTTTTTATCTCTACAAAGCCTTAATAAAAATTAATTTAAAAATAGTATGGGGAATGCCTAAAATCTGCCTGTGAAGTGGCAAAACTGTATGATGTAAACCTTCTAGGCATGCACCAAAATTTTGGTGGCCGAAATGTTTTGTCCGAAACACCCCTATTGGCCATTTGCCGATATGAAAAAAGCATCGATATGGGTGCTGAAAAAACCCTGCCGCCTGCTGCTGCTGCCCCTCGCCACCACCCCTTGCTGCCGCCACCGGCCGCCGCTTAGTAGTTCTCAGCCTTACCTGAGAAAACATCAAACGATCCCGGCGCTGGGCATAGAGATTAGTGAAGGAAAGATGGTCTTCACTCATCTCTATGCCCTTGGAGGACCGGAGCGATGTCACTTCCAGTTCCCGCCATTTTTTTTTTTAAAGCACTAGATCAATGCTTTTTTTGATCTAATGCTTTACATTACAGAGGAGAGATGTGGGGTCTTATTGACTCCATATCTCTTCATAAAGAAGACCTGTCTCTAATTATTTCTATCACAAGGGATGCATGCATTCCTTGTGATAAGAATAAAAGTGATTAAATTTTTTTTTAAAAGGGACGGTGCAAAAAAAAAAAATTATAATTAAAAAGTTTACAGTGCCCTTGTCTCCCCGTGCTCGCACATAGTGGTGAACACATATGTAGGCCATGCCCACATATGTAAACGGTGTTCAAACCACACACGTATGTCAGAGCAAGAGCAATAATTCTCACACTAGACCTCCTCTGTAACTTTACACTACTAACCAGTAGAAATTTTTAAAGCATCACCCATGGAGATCTTTAAGTACCACGATTTCACACCATTCAACAAACGTGCGCAATTTTAAAGCGTGACACGTTGGGTATCTGTTTGCTCGCCGTAACATCCTCTTTCATAATTTACCAAAAAATTGGGGTATATATTGTAGGGGTCTTTTTTTGTTTTATAATCAAAGTATATTTTTTTCTCAAAAAATATATATTCATTTTTAAAAACTGCACATTTCGGTTTCAGTTTTTGGCCAAGTGCATTTTGAATTTTCGTTTTTGGCTCCAGAATTTTCTTTTCGGTGCACCACTAAAACCTACCATGGCAAAACTGAAATTTACAAAGAAAAAAACTGCTGTTTTATTTGCCTGCAAATAACACTTCACTTCTGTGTGGCTGAGTATTTCCTTCATTTATACCAGTCCCTTATTCTAGATGAGGATCTGGTATGGATGTACTAGATGAACTACACAAAAAAAGTGCGTATTTCCCTATAAAAATTAAGGAACAAAAAACAAGGAAAAAGTGTAGGACCCCCTAAAATCCATATCAGACACCTATTATGAAGCTTGGCAGGCCAAGACAGGGGGGCACAAGCATGCATCACCCATCCTCAACCATACCAAGCCTTCAGCATGGGGATACCTTGCCAGGGGGAACTATGATGGCAAAGCACCTTGTCCTCATGTTTATGAGGACAAGGGGCTTTTACCTTTTATTATTATTATTATACAGTATTTATAAAGCACCAACAGTTCGCTTGGCGCTGTACATTACAATGGGAGACAGAACATGCGACATGCGACAGTACAATAACAATACAATGCGATACACGAGGGGTTCAAGGACCCTGCTTCTTGGAACTTACAATCTAGAAGGGAGGGGACAGTGGTACAGGAGGAAATAGCTGTGGGGGATGGAGTGGTAGGAAGAGTGGAGTAGGTCGGGAATTAGCAGAGGGTGGAGTCGGCTTCCCTGAAGAGGTGGGATTTCAGGGTGCACCTAAAGGAGAGGAGAGTAGGTGATAGTCTGATGGATTGGGGTAGGGAGTTCCAGAGTATGGGTGACGCCCTGAAGAAGTCCTGGAGGCGGGCATGGGAGGAGGAGACTAGGAAACTAGAGAGACGGAGGTCTTGTGAGGAGCGGAGAGTGCGTTTAGGGTGGTACTTGGATATTAGGTCGGTGATGTAGTTTGGGGCAGTATGATGGACAGCTTTGTACATCAGTGTTAGGATTTTGAATTTGATCCGTTGGGCAATCGGAAGCCAGTGGAGGGATTGGCAGAGGGGGGTGGCGGAAACGGAGCAGTTGGTAAGATGGATGAGTCTGGCTGCCATATTCAGGATCAACTGAAGCTGGGATAGCCTGTGGCGAGGCAGGCCAGTGAGGAGGGAGTTGCAGTAATCGAGTCGTGATATGATGATGGAGTGGATGAGCTGCTTAGTGGTTTCTGGGGTTAGGAACGGGCGTATTTTGGTGATGTTGCGGAGGTGGAGTCTGCATGAGTTTGTTAGTGATTGGACTTGGCGCTGGAAGGATAGATTGGAGTCAAGAATGACACCAAGTACTCTGGCGTGCGGAGCAGGCCTGATGGTGTCGTTGTTTGACATGATGAAGAAGTCAGTGGGGGGTGGTGTGCGGGCTGGGGGGAAGACTAGGAGCTCAGTCTTGGAGAGGTTCAGTTTAAGGAAGTGGAGCGACATCCAATCTAATATGTCGTTCAGTAGGCTTGTGATTCAGACGGAGACTGAGGGGGTGAGGCGAGGGGTCGAGAGATAGATTTGCATGTCGTCGGCATAGAGCTGGTAGTTGAAGCCGTGAGAGTGTATCAGTTGGCCAAGGGAGGAGGTGTAGATGGAGAAGAGAAGGGGCCCCAGGACAGAGCCTTGAGAGATCCCAACAGAGAGGGGGAGTGAGGGGGAGGTGGTAGCGTTATAGGTAACGCTGAAGGAGCATTGTGTTAGGTAGGACGAGAGCCAGGAGAGAGCGGAATCTCTGAGGCCAAGGGAGTGTAGTTTTTTGAGGAGGAGGGGGTGGTCGACTGTGTTGAAAGCCGCGAAGAGGTCGAGGAGTAGGAGCACTGAATAGTGGCCATTAGCTTTGGCGGTTAGCAGGTTGATGGAGAGTTTGAGTAAGGCGGTTTCGGTGGAGTGTAGGGGACAGAAGCCGGACTGTAGGGGATCGAGGAAGTTGTTGTCGTTGAGGTGGGAGCTTAGGCGATTGTAGACTAAGCGCTCGAGGAGTTTGGATGTGAATGGCAGCAGAGAGATGGGTCTAAGGTTGTACCTGGCTTGAGGTCCTGGTAGTCTGTGGATAGAGGGATTATAAAATTCTGTAATCCCCTGAAAAATAAGGGGGAAGGGGGACAAAATGGAAATAGTACATAAATAGAGATGAGTGAAGTATTCAAAAATTCGATTCGACTGATTCGGCGAATTCGTGGAAAAATTTTGATTCGAGTCGAATTTAACTTATAAAAGGGTGTTTCTAGGCTTCAGAGAGCCTTTATATTAGTGCAGAACACTGTACCTTTAATTTAAATGCCCTTGGAGTCTGCTGGGGAAGAGAAATAATATGACATGCAGATGAGTGCCGTCGATCTTAGAATCACCGCACACTTCACTCATTTGGGCAGTCACGGGGCCAAAACCAGAGTGTGGAGCCACAGTGTGGCGGTGGAGGCAGCAGCAATGGGAGGCCATACAGCACCCTATGACAAAAATGGAAACCACCAGCAGTGTGAGGAGACCTGAAAGTGGCACATGGCAGAGTGTGGCGATGGAGACAGCAGCAATGGGAGGCCGTACAGGGACCCATGACACACTCTGGACCTGGCAGCAGCATGAGGAGGCGGTACAGGGGCCCATGGCAGATTACGGGCCTGGCAGCAGCATGAGGAGTAGGTACGGGGGCCCATGGCAGATTACGGGCCTGGCAGCAGCAATGGGAGGCCGTACAGGGACCCATGACACACTCTGGACCTGGCAGCAGCATGAGGAGGCGGTACAGGGGCCCATGACAGATTACGGGCCTGGCAGCAGCATGAGGAGTCGGTACGGGGGCCCATGACACACTCTGGACCTGGCAGCAGCATGAGGAGGCGGTACAGGGGCGCATGACAGATTACGAGCCTGGCAGCAGCAACTTGGACAGGAGGACGTTCAGCTTCTGCACCGTCGGGTGCGTGCTCGCAAACTGTTGTCTCTTGGAAACGTATTCCAAGAAAGACTGCTGACGGAATCCGTGAAGAGGAGTAGCAGGAGAAGGAGCATCTGAACGAGCGGAATATGCCAACAAGCGACAACAGGGGCCCATGACAGATTACGGGCCTGGCAGCAGCATGAGGAGTCGGTACGGGGGCTCATGGCAGATTACGGGCCTGGCAGCAGCAATGGGAGGCCCGTAATCTGCCAGCACCCTATGACAAAAAATGGAACACACCAGCAGTGTGTGAGGAGACCTGAAAGTGGCACATGGCAGAGTGTGGCGATGGAGACAGCAGCAATGGGAGGCCGTACAGGGACCCATGAGAGACTCTGGACCTGGCAGCAGCATGAGGAGGCGGTACAGGGGCCCATGGCAGATTACGGGCCTGGCAGCAGCAATGGGAGGCCCGTAATCTGCCAGCACCCTATGACAAAAAATGGAACACAACAGCAGTGTGAGGAGACCTGAAAGTGGCACATGTTTGGGGCATGATTCATGGCGGATTTAGTCAGTTGTGTCAGGAACTGGTGGTTTGAAATCCAGACTAATCCACGCCTGATTCATTTTCACAAACGTGTGTCTCTCCACACTTTGGGTGGACAGTCGTGTCCTCCGCGGAGTTACAATACCTCCTGCCGCACTAAACACGCGCTCCGATGCCACGCTACTGGCCGGGCATGACAGCCTTTCAAGGGCAAATTCAGCTAGTTGGGGCCATAGGTCAAGTTTCGTTGCCCAGTAGTCAAGGGTATTGTCTACCTCGGTTGGCAGGGTGCTGTCCAAGTAGGCCCAAGCCTGTTGTTTGAGGTCCTGCTCCAGGTCCACCTGATGCTGCTGCTGCTGCGGCTGGTTAGTAGTTTCCTCACTGCGCTGGTGAAGAAAGCTACTCATCATCGACTGCAGACTGAGGCAGCCGCTGCTGGTGGAGCTACCACTGCTCCTACCACCCCACCCCTCCCCTGCTGCCATGGCAGCGGAACGCGAGCGCACAGGGCCCACAGTGTCTGAGGATGGACGTTGGCGCACAAAGGCAGAGACCAACTGACTACATAGGTGGTTTTTATAGTACGTTATTTTGGCCTCCCTCTCAGCAGGTGTGAAAAAGGCCACCATTTTTGAACGGTAGCGAGGGTCCAACAAGGTGGACAGCCAAAAGTCATCTCTCTGTCTGATGGTTATTATTCGGCTGTCGCTACGCAAGCAAGCGAGCATGCTATGGGCCATTTGTGCCAAGGAATGCGAGGGACTCCCTGCCTCCATCTCCACAGCATACTGCCACGGTGCGTCTGGGTCCTCTGTCTCCTCCTCCTCTACCAGATGCTCCTGCTCCTCCACTCCTGTCCGCTGAGTGGAAAAACCACCCATTTCACTCAATAATTCCTGAGCACAAATGTCCTCCTCTACCTCCTCCTCTTCCTCCTGTCCTGCCCCCACAGGGGTCATGTGGCGTTGAGATCTGTGCGCCACGTCTACCGCACCCTGACCAGCCATTGTTAACAGCATTTGTTCCAGGACGTGCAACAGAGGAATGACGTCGTTCATCCCATAGTCCTGCCGACTCACGAATAGCGTGGCCTCCTCAAAGGGCCTGAGCAAGCGGCAAGTGTCACGCATGAGCTGCCAATGGCTGACATCGAAGTTACACAGGGGAGTACCTTTATCCGCTTGTAACATCAGGAAATCGGTGATGGCCTTTCGCTGTTCGTAAAGGCGGTCTAACATGTGTAGGGTTGAATTCCACCTTGTTGCAACGTCGCAGATCAGGCGATGCTGTGGAATTTCGTTCTGCCGCTGCAGCTCAAGGAGGGTGTGCTTTGCGGTGTAGGAATGTCTGAAATGCATGCAAAGTTTACGTGACATTTTAAGGATGTCTTGCAGTGGGATGGTGGATTTTAGGAACCGCTTGACAACCAGATTGAACACGTGAGCCATGCATGGCGCATGGCACAACCTTCCTTGACGCAGAGCAGACACCATGTTCTTTCCGTTGTCGGTCAACATGGTTCCGATTTTCAGTTTGCGCGGAGACAGCCATCTGTCGATTTCTCTGTTCATTACACTGAGAAGTTCCTCCCCTGTGTGACTACGTTCGCCAAGGCATACCAGGTGCAGCACAGCGTGACACCGTTGCGCCCTGCACATGTGATATGCCGGTCGGGTAATGGGACTTGGCACGGGGGTGGCGGCTGAGGACACGGCGGAAGAAGAGGTGGTAGAGGCGGACATCTTTTGTGGACCAAGGACGTGCAAACGTGGAGGCAAAAGCGGCGTGACCTGTCCAAGTTGCTGGTGCGGCTGTGATGGCACCACGTTCACCCAGTGGGCCGTAAATGACATGTACTGTCCCTGACCGTAGTTACAGCTCCACACGTCGGCGCTGCCGTGCACTTTGGCAGAGACCGACATGCTCAAAGACTGGCCCACCATCTCTTCTACATGTGAATGCAGGGCTGGCACTGTCTTTTTGGCGAAGAAATGACGGCTTGGCACTCTCCACCGTGGCGCGGCACAAGCCATCATTTCTCGGAAAGGTGCTGAGTCCACCACTTGGAAAGGGAGGGACTGCAGCACCAGCAACTTGGACAGGAGGACGTTCAGCTTTTGCACCGTCGGGTGCGTGCTCGCAAACTGTTGTCTCTTGGAAATGGATTCCAAGAAAGACTGCTGACGGAATCCGTGAAGAGGAGTAGCAGGAGAAGGAGCATCTGAACGAGTGGAAGATGCCAACGAGCGACAACTCCCCTCAGCAGAGGTGTTGGAGCCTTGACTGGCTGATAGAGGGCGATTGACGTCGGGTGACGGAGCAAGTAACGGAGCGGGTGATGGAGCGGGGGCTGGGGCAGGCAGAACCGCCGTATCTTTATCACGGTTTTCCCAGGCCACCAAATGGCGACGCTGCATATGCTGACGCAACGCTGTAGTCCCAACATGGGCCCCCTGGCCACGCTTGACTTTCTGGCCACATAGTCGACATACGGCTACGTTTACTTCCTCGGGCGGCTTGACAAAAAATTGCCACACCGCCGAGTAGGAAACTTTGCCCCCGATACTCCTCACTGGCTGACTGCTGCTTCCTCCGTGCACACCGGCACCACTTCTGGCCGTGGTGGTAGGCTGCAGTGGAGCTGGTGCTGTACTCCGTGGCCGTTTGCCTCCACTGACACTGCTGCGACCCTGCTGTCTCCTGGGCAACCCACCGACTGTTTTGCTCGCTGCCAAGCTGCCAACCTCTTCTCCTGATGATGCGGAAGCAATAGCCTGATGACG
The DNA here is from genome assembly GCF_062004578.1 of Staurois parvus. Classification (NCBI taxonomy): domain Eukaryota; kingdom Metazoa; phylum Chordata; class Amphibia; order Anura; family Ranidae; genus Staurois; species Staurois parvus. Next base: position 2,021,553 of record NW_028318465.1, on the reverse strand, counting down.
ACGAGGCTGCCAAGTGCGATCAGCCTCATCATCATCAATTAGGGTCTCCGCCTCACTACTAGCCCCCTCGGCTGCGTGTGGGTCAGGAGACAGACCTGTCTCTAGACCGGCTACCGAGCCACTCTCCTCGCCACTACTTCTTCGCCTGGCTGCTGAAGAGGCGGATGTCTCCCCCCGTTCCTGACCGCCCTCTGTTAGCTCTTCCTCACTGTACAGTGGGGCTGAGCCCACAGCATGCGATACTTCGCTTGGTGAGGGAACACCAAAGGACAGGGGCAGGTAGAGGACACGTGATTTCAGTGGGCTTGCTCCCGGGCCATGCCAACTAACGGTTGTGTCTGACGTACCCACCGACCGTTGGCTGTAGGTGTCAGAGGTGACCTGGGAAGAGGAAGACGACCGAGCCAACCAAGTAACAATTGTAACAATTCTGTGTCTGTCCCTGAGTAACAATTCTGTGTCCCTGAGTAACGTTTCTGTGGCCCTAAGTAACAGTTCTGTGGCCCTCAGTAACAATTCTGTGTCCCTCAGTAACAATTCTGTGTCTGTCCCTGAGTAACAATTCTGTGTCCCTCAGTAACAATTCTGTGTCCCTCAGTAACAATTCTGTGTCCCTCAGTAACAATTCTGTGTCTGTCCCTGAGTAACAATTCTGTGTCCCTGAGTAACGTTTCTGTGGCCCTAAGTAACAGTTCTGTGGCCCTCAGTAACAATTCTGTGTCCCTCAGTAACAATTCTGTGTCTGTCCCTGAGTAACAATTCTGTGTCTGTCCTTGAGTAACAATTCTGTGTCCCTCAGTAACAATTCTGTGTCCCTCAGTAACAATTCTGTGTCCCTCAGTAACAATTCTGTGTCTGTCCCTGAGTAACAATTCTGTGTCTGTCCCTGAGTAACAATTCTGTGTCCCTGAGTAACGTTTCTGTGGCCCTAAGTAACAGTTCTGTGGCCCTCAGTAACAATTCTGTGTCCCTCAGTAACAATTCTGTGTCTGTCCCTGAGTAACAATTCTGTGTCCCTCAGTAACAATTCTGTGTCCCTCAGTAACAATTCTGTGTCCCTCAGTAACAATTCTGTGTCCCTGAGTAACAATTCTGTGTCCCTCAGTAACAATTCTGTGTCCCTGAGTAACAATTCTGTGTCTGTCCCTGAGTAACAATTCTGTGTCCCTAAGTAACGTTTCTGTGGCCCTAAGTAACGGTTCTGTGGCCCTCAGTAACAAATCTGTGTCCCTCAGTAACAATTCTGTGTCTGTCCCTGAGTAACAATTCTGTGTCCCTAAGTAACGTTTCTGTGGCCCTAAGTAACGTTTCTGTGGCCCTAAGTAACGATTCTGTGGCCCTAAGTAACGTTTCTGTAGCCCTAACTAACGTTTCTGTGGCCCTAAGTAACGTTTCTGTGGCCCTAAGTAACAGTTCTGTGGCCCTCAGTAACAGTTCTTTGGCCCTCAGTAACAATTCTGTGTCCCTCAGTAACAATTCTGTGTCTGTCCCTGAGTAACAATTCTGTGTCCCTAAGTAACGTTTCTGTGTCCCTAAGTAACGTTTCTGTGGCCCTAAGTAACGATTCTGTGGCCCTAAGTAACGATTCTGTGGCCCTAAGTAACGTTTCTGTAGCCCTAAGCAACGTTTCTGTAGCCCTAAGTAACGTTTCTGTGGCCCTAAGTAACGTTTCTGTAGCCCTAAGTAACGGTTCTGTGTCCCTCAGTAACAATTCTGTATCCCTCAGTAACAATTCTGTGTCTGTCCCTGAGTAACAATTCTGTGTCCCTAAGTAACGTTTCTGTGGCCCTAAGTAACGGTTCTGTTGCCCTCAGTAACAATTCTGTGTCCCTCAGTAACAATTCTGTGTCTGTCCCTAAGTAACAATTCTGTGGCCCTAAGTAACGTTTCTGTGGCCCTAAGTAACGTTTCTGTGGCCCTAAGTAACGATTCTGTGGCCCTAAGTAACGTTTCTGTGGCCCTAAGTAACGTTTCTGTGGCCCTCAGTAACAAATCTGTGTCCCTCAGTAACAATTCTGTGTCTGTCCCTAAGTAACAATTCTGTGGCCCTAAGTAATGTTTCTGTGGCCCTAAGTAACGTTTCTGTGGCCCTAAGTAACGGTTCTGTGTCCCTCAGTAACAATTCTGTGTCTGTTCCTGAGTAACAATTCTGTGTCCCTAAGTAACGTTTCTGTGGCCCTAAGTAACGGTTCTGTGGCCCTCAGTAACAATTCTGTGTCCCTCAGTAACAATTCTGTCTGTCCCTAAGTAACAATTCTGTGGCCCTAAGTAACGTTTCTGTGGCCCTAAGTAACGTTTCTGTGGCCCTAAGTAACGATTCTGTGGCCCTAAGTAACGTTTCTGTGGCCCTAAGTAACGTTTCTGTGGCCCTCAGTAACAAATCTGTGTCCCTCAGTAACAATTCTGTGTCTGTCCCTAAGTAACAATTCTGTGGCCCTAAGTAATGTTTCTGTGGCCCTAAGTAACGTTTCTGTGGCCCTAAGTAACGGTTCTGTGTCCCTCAGTAACAATTCTGTGTCTGTTCCTGAGTAACAATTCTGTGTCCCTAAGTAACGTTTCTGTGGCCCTAAGTAACGGTTCTGTGGCCCTCAGTAACAATTCTGTGTCCCTCAGTAACAATTCTGTCTGTCCCTAAGTAACAATTCTGTGGCCCTAAGTAACGTTTCTGTGGCCCTAAGTAACGTTTCTGTGGCCCTAAGTAACGATTCTGTGGCCCTAAGTAACGTTTCTGTGGCCCTAAGTAACGTTTCTGTGGCCCTCAGTAACAAATCTGTGTCCCTCAGTAACAATTCTGTGTCTGTCCCTAAGTAACAATTCTGTGGCCCTAAGTAACGTTTCTGTGGCCCTAAGTAATGTTTCTGTGGCCCTAAGTAACGATTCTGTGGCCCTAAGTAACGTTTCTGTGGCCCTAAGTAACGTTTCTGTGGCCCTCAGTAACAAATCTGTGTCCCTCAGTAACAATTCTGTGTCTGTCCCTAAGTAACAATTCTGTGGCCCTAAGTAATGTTTCTGTGGCCCTAAGTAACGTTTCTGTGGCCCTAAGTAACGGTTCTGTGTCCCTCAGTAACAATTCTGTGTCTGTTCCTGAGTAACAATTCTGTGTCCCTAAGTAACGTTTCTGTGGCCCTAAGTAACGGTTCTGTGGCCCTCAGTAACAATTCTGTGTCCCTCAGTAACAATTCTGTCTGTCCCTAAGTAACAATTCTGTGGCCCTAAGTAACGTTTCTGTGGCCCTAAGTAACGTTTCTGTGGCCCTAAGTAACGATTCTGTGGCCCTAAGTAACGTTTCTGTGGCCCTAAGTAACGTTTCTGTGGCCCTCAGTAACAAATCTGTGTCCCTTAGTAACAATTCTGTGTCTGTCCCTAAGTAACAATTCTGTGGCCCTAAGTAACGTTTCTGTGGCCCTAAGTAACGGTTCTGTGGCCCTCAGTAACAATTCTGTGTCCCTCAATAACAATTCTGTGTCTGTCCCTAAGTAACAATTCTGTGGCCCTAAGCAACGTTTCTGTGGCCCTAAGTAACGATTCTGTGGCCCTCAGTAACAATTCTGTATCCCTCAGTAACAATTCTGTGTCTGTCCCTGAGTAACAATTCTGTGTCCCTAAGTAACGTTTCTGTGGCCCTAACTAACGATTCTGTGGCCCTAAGTAACGTTTCTGTGGCCCTCAGTAACAAATCTGTGTCCCTCAGTAACAATTCTGTGTCTGTCCCTAAGTAACAATTCTGTGGCCCTAAGTAACGTTTCTGTGGCCCTAAGTAACGGTTCTGTGGCCCTCAGTAACAATTCTGTGTCCCTCAATAACAATTCTGTGTCTGTCCCTAAGTAACAATTCTGTGGCCCTAAGTAACGTTTCTGTGGCCCTAAGTAACGGTTCTGTGTCCCTCAGTAACAATTCTGTGTCTGTTCCTGAGTAACAATTCTGTGTCCCTAAGTAACATTTCTGTGGCCCTAAGTAACGGTTCTGTGGCCCTCAGTAACAATTCTGTGTCCCTCAGTAACAATTCTGTGTCTGTCCCTAAGTAACAATTCTGTGGCCCTAAGTAACGTTTCTGTGGCCCTAAGTAACGTTTCTGTGGCCCTAAGTAACGATTCTGTGGCCCTAAGTAACGTTTCTGTGGCCCTAAGTAACGTTTCTGTGGCCCTCAGTAACAAATCTGTGTCCCTTAGTAACAATTCTGTGTCTGTCCCTAAGTAACAATTCTGTGGCCCTAAGTAACGTTTCTGTGGCCCTAAGTAACGGTTCTGTGGCCCTCAGTAACAATTCTGTGTCCCTCAATAACAATTCTGTGTCTGTCCCTAAGTAACAATTCTGTGGCCCTAAGCAACGTTTCTGTGGCCCTAAGTAACGATTCTGTGGCCCTCAGTAACAATTCTGTATCCCTCAGTAACAATTCTGTGTCTGTCCCTGAGTAACAATTCTGTGTCCCTAAGTAACGTTTCTGTGGCCCTAACTAACGATTCTGTGGCCCTAAGTAACGTTTCTGTGGCCCTCAGTAACAAATCTGTGTCCCTCAGTAACAATTCTGTGTCTGTCCCTAAGTAACAATTCTGTGGCCCTAAGTAACGTTTCTGTGGCCCTAAGTAACGGTTCTGTGGCCCTCAGTAACAATTCTGTGTCCCTCAATAACAATTCTGTGTCTGTCCCTAAGTAACAATTCTGTGGCCCTAAGTAACGTTTCTGTGGCCCTAAGTAACGGTTCTGTGTCCCTCAGTAACAATTCTGTGTCTGTTCCTGAGTAACAATTCTGTGTCCCTAAGTAACATTTCTGTGGCCCTAAGTAACGGTTCTGTGGCCCTCAGTAACAATTCTGTGTCCCTCAGTAACAATTCTGTGTCTGTCCCTAAGTAACAATTCTGTGGCCCTAAGTAACGTTTCTGTGGCCCTAAGTAACGTTTCTGTGGCCCTAAGTAACGTTTCTGTGGCCCTAAGTAACGATTCTGTGGCCCTAAGTAACGTTTCTGTGGCCCTAAGTAACGTTTCTGTGGCCCTCAGTAACAAATCTGTGTCCCTTAGTAACAATTCTGTGTCTGTCCCTAAGTAACAATTCTGTGGCCCTAAGTAACGTTTCTGTGGCCCTAAGTAACGTTTCTGTGGCCCTCAGTAACAATTCTGTGTCCCTCAATAACAATTCTGTGTCTGTCCCTAAGTAACAATTCTGTGGCCCTAAGTAACGTTTCTGTGGCCCTAAGTAACGATTCTGTGGCCCTCAGTAACAATTCTGTATCCCTCAGTAACAATTCTGTGTCTGTCCCTGAGTAACAATTCTGTGTCCCTAAGTAACGTTTCTGTGGCCCTAACTAACGATTCTGTGGCCCTAAGTAACGTTTCTGTGGCCCTCAGTAACAAATCTGTGTCCCTCAGTAACAATTCTGTGTCTGTCCCTAAGTAACAATTCTGTGGCCCTAAGTAACGTTTCTGTGGCCCTAAGTAACGGTTCTGTGGCCCTCAGTAACAATTCTGTGTCCCTCAATAACAATTCTGTGTCTGTCCCTAAGTAACAATTCTGTGGCCCTAAGTAACGTTTCTGTGGCCCTAAGTAACGTTTCTGTGGCCCTAAGTAACGATTCTGTGGCCCTCAGTAACAAATCTGTGTCCCTCAGTAACAATTCTGTGTCTGTCCCTAAGTAACAATTCTGTGGCCCTAAGTAACGTTTCTGTGGCCCTAAGTAACGATTCTGTGGCCCTCAGTAACAATTCTGTATCCCTCAGTAACAATTCTGTCTGTCCCTGAGTAACAATTCTGTGTCCCTAAGTAACGTTTCTGTGGCCCTAACTAACGATTCTGTGGCCCTAAGTAACGTTTTTGTGGCCCTAAGTAACGTTTCTGTGGCCCTAAGTAACGATTTTGTGGCCCTAACTAACGTTTCTGTGTCCCTAAGTAACGTTTCTCTGTCCCTAACTCTCTCCCTGAATACAGCCAGGTCTGCCTCTGTTGAATGACTGGAGGCAAATGGAGAATTCTAAAATGGCCGCCATTTATAGCTCGACCATTACACTGTGCTGGCTGGCTGGCTGCTGATTGGCTAATGCGATCACATGTCATGAATGAATGCATTATGGGTCAGCGCGCCTTGTCTGCGCGCCTTCCCAGACATCCCCGCTCCGTCGCCGCACATGTCGCCGCCATTTTAGGAAAAATTTCGAAGTCTGCTTATTTTCGGATTCGACGCGAATCGAAATTTTCCTAATATTCGAAACGAATTCCACTTCGCCTACTTCGATTCGCTCATCTCTATACATAAACCACATACGTTTTGGCAAGTGCTTTATTAAAAAAAAAATTAAAAATCTCCAAAAGATGTAAATCCATTGGCAATCCCATCATCCAGAGGTGCAAATCTTCATCAAACACAATGAAAGATGCCGTTGATTCACAGAAAGAAAAAAACTGACCAACAGCAAATATCAGCTCTGGTTCTTGCTGCTAAATGAAAACAAAGGGCCAGGTCAGGGGCGGACTGACAACTCATGGGGCCCCCGGGCAATAGGGGATCATGGGCCCCTGTGTCCTTGCCCAAACTCAAAAAAGCCTATGAAAAAGGTACCAGGGGCATCTCATGGGGCCCCCTACTGACCACGGGCCCTCGGGCAGTGCCTGAGTTTCCAAATGGTCAGTCCGCCCCTGGGCAAGTTATACACAGTGATGTATTTGACCAAATATGGCCATATTTGGGAATTATTTCAAACACTATCCCTGACCCTTTGCTTACATGCAAAAGAATGGGGCCTAGTGACTTCCCTGGTTGCTAAGGGTGAATTGGATGATGTCACCCTCTGCTTCTTTAACAACCATTAACAGCAGAATATAAAAGCTGTCATGTAGTAGCAGTAGAAAAAAATGCTTCAATATTTGATGTTTGCCTCCTGCCGAACAAGCTAAATATCTGATATTTGGACAAAAGCCAGCAGTAGCAAAGCTCAGTCTGAATACAGTCTTATCCATAATTTCTAGTGATTGGTAAAACTTATAATTCTTTTTAGTACTGTTAAACCAAAATAATAACATTGGTAATGTGTCCTATTGTGAAATGTGGATTTTAAAAGCCAGTCTGACAACATTTATACTCTTTTAGTCCTGTAACCCAAAATGTCATTGCTTTTCTCTTGGATAAAATTCATTTAACCACTTCAAGTCTGGACACTTTTACCCCCTTCCTGTCCAGGCCAATTTTCATCTTTCAGTGCTATCACACTTTGAATGACAATTGCTCGGTCATGCAACACTGTACCCATATGAATTTTTTAGCATTTTTTTGAGACAGATAAAACTTTATTTTGGTGGTATTTATTCACCACTGGGATTTTTATCTTTTTGCTATATAAATGAAAAAGTCCACACATTTTGAAAAAAAAGTTACTTGTTGGGGGGTAATGAAGATTTTTTTTTTACACTGATTGCTTGTACACCCATAAAGGCTGTAAAAGCAATCATTTTTACTTCCCTCTGGCTGCATTCTTGCAGCCATTGAGAAATACTGTGAGAGCTGTGATTGGTCACAGCTTGTCACATGGCTGTTGTGAATAGCCTTGTACCATGTGACCTCTGTGATCATTCACAGATTTCACTAGTAGTAAGCAATGATATCAGAAGTGACATCTTGCTTACTACTCTGCATGTGATTACTGATTGGCCAATCAGTGATCTCATGATCGGGACCTCACACAGAGGACCTGTACAGTGATCGGTGTTCCGCTGTGTCCTCTGGACACAGCGGGCACCGGATCGCGGTGCCACACACTCCTATGGAGCGCACACAGGCAGGGAAGTGGGAGGACGTTTATAAATGGTTACCCGCTCCTTCACTGCTCCCGTCCGGCCGTTTATGTACATGGGACAAATGGGAAGTGGTTAAATTAGGCTTAGCAAATTGGTGTCCCGATTCTTAACTCGTGCCATCATTAGTGCAATATAATTTATAAATTACATTGTGAACAGCTCCATAGGTAAATATTGTTATATTTTTTATGGTGCTTGAAAGTTTGTGGACAAGTGGCTAGACATGTTAGGCTCAATGTTCGAGTTGAATGTAAGTTGGCCAATCACAGCACAATGCACTGTGAGAGCCATGATTGACCAAAGTCACTGTGAAACCGCCCCACACTATATAAGGCTGCTTACACTGCAGCCTTATACAGTGTGTTGCTGGACACTGGGGAAGACAGTGAGGAGAAAACTCTCCCCGGAAAAAAAAAAATTAATAAAAAAATATTATTAAAAAAAGAAATAAAAAGAAATAAAAATACATTAAAAAAATAAACAGTGTGGGTTCCCCCACCAGTACTTACCAGGCCCTTTAGTTTTGGTAGGAAGGTTAGGAGGGACCCTACAGTTAAAAATGTCCAAAATAAAGTGCATGAGGTTCCCCCTAAAAGCCCTACCAGGCCTTGTAGGCTTGATAGGACTTTTACGGGGAACCTAATCCCCAACAAATGGGAAAAAGAAGCTTTGGGCCGCCCCTAAATTCCTGCCAGATCCTTGATCTGAGCAGAGGCCTGGCAGGGTTAGGTACGATTGAATGCCCCCCCTCCCTCGCTGCTGCTTACCAGGCCACATGCCCTCGGCATTGGGACGTTGTTATATCGCCTGCCCTTCCTGCTTCACTTATCTCCCTCTTGCCTACAATGTACGATGGCCAGCTCCAGGGTCAACAGACTATTGAGTTTTTTATATTATAGAGCAAACCAAGTTTTAAGGTCCTTGTCTTCTCTGCACATTAACTTACTACACATCAATACCTGCAGCAGTAAAATTCTGCTGCTTGCCTCTCTAGCAATGGGAACGTTTGATGTGGTCTTCATATTTTTTACACAATGTAAGCTTTAAAAGCTAGCCTTATAGTATGCATAGTAGATTTATTTTATGGATAAAAGACTGGCACTGAGTACACATCTTTCTTTGCAATCAAGAGGAACAGTGGTAAAATTACATAATCCCCAATCTGCAAATTCCCCACTGTTTGAACACGCAGACACACAGATAATATAGTGGCTGGACAACATTGCTAGCTATTGGCTGTGTCATGGCATCCCAGGAATAGTGGTGCAGTGACACAGAATGGAATGTCTAAAAATCAGTTTGTTTGAGAAAGAGAGAGAAAAGAGGAAAAAACATCAGTAAATTCCTTTCAGATGCAATACAAACTTTACTGAATTTGGCGTCTTCAATTTGAAAATGATTTCTCCTGTAAATACCATTATTAATAATTAACATATGATAATATGAGGCAAAAGACACCACTTCTAAGATACCCAAAAGAGTGAAAAATAGGGCTGTTGCCAAAAAAATTCAGTTTTAGTTTTCACTAAGAACTGAGTTTTGCATTGAATACATTTGACTGTTGAGCTTTTTATTTTGCTCTACTGTTCATACATAGGCCCCCCATATTTATATGCACTATTCGAACTCCTGGTTCTTAGGCAGGTACATGACCTGATGTGGAATTTTCATTTAAGGAATTCATCTAAGAAAAGTGTGCAACATATAGGCCAGTCATTCTCAACCTTGTTAACACAAAGATACTTTTGGAATAATTTACATGTCTCTGGGAACCGCTGGTAAATTATTACATCTCTAGTTCACAGCACAATTGAGTGGTTATTAAGTTGTAAATGTAGCACTACCCCCTTAGGAGTTGCTAAAGTTTTGGGTCCCTCTATAGTCCTGCACATCCAGGCAACACGCATCTTCCAAACAGACTTGCAATCTAGGAGACAGTAACCAGTCCTTGAGCTTGTATGTTTGGATTTTATTAAGGGAATTAGAACTTGGATGGGGTAAGGGGTGTATGGGATGCACAGGGGTAATCGCAACAGAGGAACTTTATGTCCTTTTTTTTCCACGAATTTAGCTTTCTTTTGGTGGTATTTGATTGCCTGTGCATTGTTTATTTTTTGCGCTCTAAAAAAAAAAGACTGGTAACTTTGAGAAAAAAACTAAATTTTTGACTTTTTGCTATGAAACATTTCCAGTAAAAAAAATGTTAAAATTCAAATTTCGTCATAAATTTAGGCCAAAATGTATTCTGCTACATGTCTTTGCTAAAAAAAAAAGGTATATATACTGGGGTTTTATTTAATTTTTACTAGTAATGGCGGCGATCAACGACTTATAGCGGGACTGCGGCGGACATTCTGACACTGGGGGGAACTGACTTGGTGTCACTGACATAGCCAGTGAAACCAATACAGTGATCAGTGCTAAAAAAAAGGACTGACACTGTACCAATGGCACTGGGCAGGAAGGGGTTAACATGAGGGGCGATCAAAGGGTTAATTGTGTGCTGGGTGTGTTTTGCTAGGGGACGGTGTCTGTGTGCTTCACTGTAACCACACTGCTTTGGATCGCTGTGCTGTGCATAGCAATCCAAAGCAGTGTGCCCGAGCTGACAGCGAGGAGAACTGTTAGTAAACAAAACAGTTCTCCTCCCTGTCGGAGATCCTTGGTTATCACCGGGCGCTGGTGAGTAATCACTGTCGGGGACCGGTGATTGACAGCTGCCAATGGCGGCGCAGGTAGGGCGCACATGCGCAGCTCGCTGCGCCCCCTTTTCGGAAAAGCAAAATCACGTATATATACGTGATTTTGCACACCCATGCTGCCCTGTAGCAGTATTTCTGCTATAGGGCGGTTGGGAAGCGGTTAAAAGAAGGTAGTCTCCGGTAGTAAGCTAATCCAGTTTCCCACTGAAGTGCTCATTCCCTTTACTTGCCCAGGGGGTGCAGGTCTACTCACTCATTCCTTCTCTTATGCTGCTAATGGGTCAGTGGCTCCTACCAGGCTAGTTGGGCTGCTCCTTCCCTGCTCCTTCCCTGCTGCATAGGTGGTCCTTGCTCTGGGGCCCTGTGAAGTCCTGAGCTTTCTTCCTTTCAAGCTATCCTGCCTGTAGGTGAGCCCTTACCATCTGGGCTCCCTCCCAGGCTCCTTCTTTCCAGCCTCACTTCTCCATCTTCCACCCAAAATGTTCTGCTGCTGAGTAGGCTGCCACTTTTAAGGGCTGTCCTGACCCCATGCCAAGCCTCCTGTTGGAGATTGTCCAGGATCCCTCAAAAGTGCAGATCAGCCACTCCGTACCTCTGCCCACCGCTTCTAGAACTTTCTACAAAGTTCTAGTGCAGGGGTAAGTCTCAGAGAGCTGATCTGCAGAGCCTCTCAGCTTTGACCACAATTTGACCCCACTGACTGTTGCACTTGGGCTGCTACTCAGCCTTCCTAACTGAGAATTGAGGGTGCTATATAAATATAATAATGCATAAAGGAATTAATGGATCATTATAAATTGTGGAGGACTCTGTTGCAAATGGGAATACCTAAACATAAAACTCATTTGATCAAGAGTCTCTACAAAAAAATCAAGAAGCTGCAGTGAGAACTGAATAAAGCAACACTAGTTTCCAGTAACACAAGGCATCAGACAGGGATGCATCTTGTCAACTTACCTATTCAACCTATATGCTGAAGCCATCTTCAGAAATGCAAACAGAACAGTTTGTTGGTATCAAATTTGGCTGCTTAAACATAAATAACCTGTGCTATGCAGACAACACAACAATCCTCACCAGCAGCAATGAAGATATGCTGTATTTACTAAGAAAAGTCAAAATCGAAATTTGAAACATAGGATTAGAACTGAATATAACCAAGAAAAAGATCATGAACACATAAAATGATGATGCTTTTGAGTTTGATGGTAATGAATAGAAGTTGTAAAGCATTTTAACCTCTTGGGCTCTTTCATAAACAAAGAAGCAACTAGTAGTGACAAAATACTCTGCAGAATAAGGAACTTGGTAACCACACAATAAAGACTCTTAACAAAGTATTTAAAGGTAAAAAGAAGATCGACTCATTTGAGCTTTGGCGCTGGAGAAGGATTTAATGCATACCATTGACAGCCCATAAAACTAATATTTAAGTTTTAAAAGAAATCAAATTGGCTATGTCATTAGAAGCCCAAATGATGAAGTTAAGACTGTCCTATTTTGGTCACAGTGGGGGTTATTCACTAAAACCGGAGAATGCAAAATCTGGTGCAGCTTGGTGAAACCAATCAGCATCCAGATTTTATTCCCAAGGCCTAATTGAACAAGGTGAATTTAGAAGCTGATTGGCTAACATGCACAGCTGCACCTGATTCTGAGGGCACCAGTTTGAGTTAACCTACCCAAGTTCCAGAAGAGAGAGATCACCGGAGAGGGAAATATGGGAAGATCAAAGGTACCAGGCAAAGAGGGAGACCAGCTACCAGATGGTTGGACACATTGACTACAGCTATGGGGATGACACTGGAAGTTCTTACCAGATTTGCACAAAACCAACTTCTTTTTAGAGCTCTCATCAATTTGCTAGGACTCAGACCCAAGTTGATGGCACTTCAAAAAAAAAAGGAATTAAGAATGTAGTGTATCAATCATATTTGACACCCAGAGTAGATAGTTTTTAACACCCTGTTCTATAAGGAAAAATTTTTCAGTATAAATTATGAAATGGTAAAATAATAATAATGGCCAGCAAAGAAATACCAACAGGGAAAACTGTAGTGCTTCTTAAAGTGGTGATCAGTGTAAAAGAGCCTTCCTATATTGGCTGTTGTTTTAGTGGTGCCATACATTGGTGGCCAATGGGAGAAGGATCCCTTATATTAACCCCTCTGGTGGTATTCCTGAGTGTAGCTCAGGGTTAAGTTTCAGTACCAGAAGCGGTAACCCCGAGCTACACTCGGGATTACACTGCAGCTTTACTTTGGGATCTCTGGATCACTTATCTTGTCCCACGGTCCTGCGCTGTCCTCCGGCTGCATCCCCGACCATGTCCTCCGGCCGATGCCGACATCTGTCTTCCGGGTTTCTTTCCTTCAAGCGATACTGACATAATCAGACCGCTAGGGAGGTTAATTGTCAGTGGGAGAAAGACACTCTTACATTGTTCACCAGTGGGAAACTGCCCCCCTTACACACAGCTAAAAAGATAACTGACATCAGCAGTTACTGGGAGTTAAGCTGACCATAGATGGATCTTTTTTTTTAATCAGCCAGTGGGTTAAATGAAATAAAAATGAACAGATTCCTCCATCCACACAAGAGGTGGATAGAGGAATCCTCCCCACTGGGACTTTGTATTCTGATAGCGGCTTGACTGCGGCTGCTGATTGACAAATTTTATCCAACATTTCCGTTCAACAAAAGTCGAGCAAACAATAGACTTCTAAACATGAAAGAGCACACATGGATGGAAACTCAATTGGTCCCTGTTGAACTGACTGAATTTCAATCCATCTGTGGCCAACTTTAGAAACTCTTAATTTCACAACCTCTGTAGGAACTCTAGGTTCAATGGAACCCTGGTTGAGAAACCCTGATATAGCTAGTCCATGAGGTTAATTTACTAAAATTAGAGAGTGTAAAATCTGGTGTAGCTGTGCTTGGTAGCCAATCATCTTCTAACTTCCGCTTGTTCAATTAAGCTTTGATTAAAAAAAAAACTGGAAGCTGATTGGTTTCTATGCTGCAAACATCCGGTGTATTTAATCTTTGACAACTGTGTAAATCTTCTAAAGAAAATTCCAACAACTATATTAGAAATAAACAACACCGACTTTCATGCCAGTTAGGGAACTACGTGAATATTCCTATACTTTAAACTTGATTTACTAAAGGTATTAACTAATTACTGTTCACTTTAATTGCAGATGATATAGTAAAAACAGAAATTTGCTTTTCACATAACTGGATAATTGAAGTGAATATTCACACAATTTACTGTGTAAAGATTCTCAGCTCCTTTAGTAAATCAACCTCATTGCCAGCTAGTTGCTAGAAAGATTCAGTGCCAAAACAATGAACACGTGTACCTGGTGAGACAGTCACTGGTTTAAACACTGCATTCACAACATTTTTATGTTCCACTGATCCACTTATACTATAACTGTACAAATAAAAAGAGTTTCCACAGAAGTACAAATATTGACACTTCGAAAAAATTCTAGGGAATAACTTCTTGAGGGATATCAATATGTCAGCTGCAAAAATATTACTGCCTTGGGGCAACCTCTCTATGTAATGGCTGGTATCTGTCCTATCATTAAAAGGCAAGACATTTCCTTAAGTGTGTAGCTTTTGTTTCTTTCCTTGGCAAGGCCCAAGTTTACATTCCAGTGTATTTCACTTCGTAACCATTCTAATCCGTTTTTATGATTTAGCCAATAGGTCTATCACGTAAAACCTGGCAGATTTTACGACCCATATCTGTTCTCTTACCTCTGGGTCATTTTAAGGGCAAGAACACATTTTATTTCAGGTCACACCACCCTGCTTCAGCCTATTAAATGAAATAATGAATATGGTAAAATATACACAATACCTATAAGTGGCAACATTTTATTTAAATTGGACTGTATGCATTACTGAGAGCCCTGGAGCAGAAGTGTAACATCTGATGGCTGATCTTCCTTTTCCTTAACAAAACATACTCAGTATCGCCTTGTCTTTCTTCTCTGTCCCTTGGGGCATGATGCACGTTTCTAAGTTCATTTAGGTTCCACAGCAAATTCATCTGATGAGTGATGGGGTATGTGACACGCAATCAATTGTCACCATTACATAATCCCACATTTGGCTCTCAGAAACTTAAAAAAAATGGGAAGACGTCAGAGCAGATTTAATTGCATAGCAGTTTTGTGGCAAACAACATAACAGATGTGACTCCAGATATGTGATGCGATCTGATGTCTTTCAGGAACTTTAAAAGTACAATAAGCACGACCTCCAGTGAGGAAACAGAAGCATAAAAAATACACTTGTTGTGATTACTATTACAGCATTATCACTATGTCTCTCATCAAACCCATCCAAAACAAGCATGCTTCTCAAGAAGAACTGCCTTCATGGTAAATTACAGTTTTACAGGGAATTTTTTCTCTTTCAATATATTTTCTTTAATCATTATGTTCTTGAGTAAAAAAGCAGATTTCTTTTTCTTTTTTTGTCAAGTAAATATTTCATATGTATTTTTATAGCTGGCATGTGGAACACAAAGCTGCTTTCCACATGTTTACCAGTCTACTTTTAACTGCTCTGTTGAAAATAATATGTTGTTTACACTGCTCGGCAGCTCAGATTGGTAATAATTTACAAATTGAATAAGTTATAGGAGTGACTCATCCCCCTCCCTGTTATACAGTCCTTGTGTGAGCTGGAGTCCAATCAGTATGTGACCAGCTAAGGTGGTAGGTGGCTGAAATGCCAATTAATGGCAACGTCATAATAAGTAAAAACGTCACCAGCACTCCAAAGCATTTTTTAAACATTTTTATCATGAAAGTGTTATGTCACAAAGTCAATATGAATGTTTTGCAGGGTCCCTTCTTAAAGGCAACATAGCGTAGCCAGGAACCGGCTATATCATGCCATTCAAAGACATTTACAGATGTGACTATAGGTAATCTTTTTCCCCCCTAGTGCCCAGTATTGAGACTGCTACATTGCTTCCTGTTAGCAGAGTGGATCCAGTTCTTCAATACATACTGTGTTTATTAATGCTGATTGAACTACCACTACCAGAGAGCTGGGGAACCAGAAGGTGGCTGGGAGAGCAGATATATTCTACTACAAGGAACTGGATCGCCCTCTTGGTGCAGGTTTCAGAACTGAACACATGGGGACTGCCATTCTCCTCCAGAGACAGATTGCTGGCTACTAGTTCAGTACAGTGGTGATGCCGATCGACACAGTGGGATCTCATCAGCTTCTCTGCATCGGGACTGTCACTATCCAGTCTTTAGCCCATCATCTCTGCTTGCCACATTGACAGACTGTCAGGCAGTAACTTTGCAATTCTCTGCAAACAGCCAAGAACCTGTGCAAGAACCCTGTTTCTGGGAGGCCATGCTACCTTTGGGATTGGTGACTGGGCGGATGCCCAACCTCTTTCTGACAACACTCTAGAGACACTGCATGCAGACACCTTACACTTCAGTACCAGGAGATCTTTGCTTTGAGTATTTACCACAGCCTATCTGTTATCTTCATTGAATTACCATTACTCACTACTGTATATGGGTCCCACCATTGCTAGCAGAGGACAACAGCCACTATCACATCAGGAATTTTAAATATCTCAGGACTCAAGCTGCTGTTTCTAGTTAAAGGGACCTCTTTGCATCTAAGCCATTGTTATTCAATTTAGGGTGTCTATACCCATTTATATATATTTACATAATTCTTTGCATTCCCTATTGTGACGCCTCCTGCTGCTGGTGTTGCAGTTACATAGTTACAACGTACCATTTGTGATCATCTGTTATCCAGCTATCTGGTTGATTCCATTGTATCAATGTTTTGCTTTTTATGCATTAATTGGGAATGTACCTTCTAAACCCTTATTCTGTGTTATACTCTTTTGAATGAGCCTAATATAGAGGTGTTACTAAAGAATCGTATCTCCTGCATTATTATTTCAGACTGCTAAAATATGTCTGAACCCAAAGTGTCAGAGGTGTTGGGAGATTTGCGAGGTTAGGGCTGGGGACAAGCATTATAAAGCGGCCCCTGTGGGAGTAGCACTAGAATAGCAACAAATACTAAGACAGCACTAACCCATATACAGTATAGTATGTAGTAACCTGTTCCAAACCCCCTGTAATGTGATAATGACATCATACGTCTGCCAAAAATATGCATAAAAACAATGCATGTCAAAGGAAAGAGATTCACATTTGTCAGAATTTGCATACCTAGACATATTTTCTACTGTTTTATTCTGCCCTATTCCCCACTAGGACAAATCATACAACTATATATATGCTGCTGAGAAATATTCTGGTTGCTTTACAGGTACAATAAAATAAAAACATCAAAGTACAACTTGAAAACAGCATTGGACAGCTTGTGAACAGAAACCACAAAACAGCTTACCACAAAGAGATATAAAGGGATTTTAGAGGTGTGAAGTGGACATGAAAAGCAATGCAGAAGACCAACAGATCTAATAGGACATTACCACATCAAACATTTTGAAATGCAATATAAACCTCCTGATATTGTGGGGATGAAGTTACTATGTGTTCAAAGGTGTTCCCTGATGTATTTCTTTCCTGAACCTTTGTCTTGTTTGATTAGCTTGTTCCTGAAAGGTATAACTGCACTCCCAGGTCAAATAACCACATATGTTTTAGTAGCACAGGCACAGGCATCCTTTTTGCTCTATTTTATGTGATAGCTGCACATGGTTCATCTTAGGGTAGGAATGCAGCATGCTGGTCTAGTGGTTACTACTGCTGCATATGGTGCAAGCTCAAATGTACTCTCTTTGTCTGTGTGGTCATATCATTTATGGGGCACCCATGCATCTAAAGCAATTGCTTTCAATCCGTTTTTGACACTGACGTCCTCTGGTTTCATATGACCCATCAGTGCCAATTGGGGTGGAAATCAATAAACATTGACTATCTGAGTGGTATTAGAGCAGAACTAAATCCAATCATTTTAACTGTTTTCCAAAACCAAAACATTCATACCATGAGTGATACCTGTCATTGTTGCTTGTGCTCTCAACTGAATTATCAAAGCATCAAATAGGTGGCATCAAAACTGATCACATGTGCAGTATGATGGCAACAGAGGCTAAAATGGAAGCTTCCTTGGCCATAAAGAATAGGAGGGTTTAGTTCTGCATTAAGATGGTCTTAATAAATCATACTCATTTTAACCACTTGGTCAGTCAAAATAAATTAGACAATTGTGGTTGAAACAGGGGCGGACTGACAACTCCTGGGGCTCCCAGGCAATAGGGGATCATGGGGCCCCTGTGTCCTTGCCCACACACAAAGCACACACAAAAAAAGCCTATAAAAGGTACCAGGGGCATTTCATGGGACCCCCTACTGACTCCGGGTCCTAGGGCAGTGCCCGAGTGCTCAAATGGTCAGTCCGCCCCTGGGTTGAAAGCATGGACAAAATACAAGCTCCATTTAACTGCATTCACAAAATGCATGATGTGATCTGTGCCACTGAATTTATTAACTCTGCTCTCAGCTCTGTGCTTTCTTTATACAATTCCAGTGCAAAATAAATAGAAGAATAATTAGCACAAATCAATTTCCATACAGTAATATAGAGGTTAATTTAACCACTTCAATACCAGGCACTTTCACCCCGTTCCTGCTCAGGCCAATTTTCAGCTTTCAGTACTGTTGCACTTTGATTTACAATTGCGCGGTCATGCAACACTGTACCCATGCAAAATTTTTATCATCTTATGAGACAGATAGAGATTTCTTTTTGGTGGTAATTAATCACCACAGGTTTTTTTATGTTTTGTGTAACAAATTAAAAAATGCATTTTGAAATTTTGATTTCTGTTATAACATTTTGCAAAGAAGAATTTATTCTACTTCACTGGTGTGCACTGATGGGGCTGCAGTGATGGGCACTGATAGGTTGCACTGATGGGCTCTGATGAGGCAGCACTGATGGGCACCGATGAGGAGGTACTGATGAGGCGCACTGATAGGTGGCACTGATGGGCACCGATAAGCAGCGCTGAAAGGCAACATTGAAAGGCACTGATAGACTGCACTGATGGTCACTGATAGGCGGTACTGATGGTCACTGATAGGCACTGATAGACTGCACTGATGGTCACTGATAGGCGGTACTGATGGTCACTGATAGGCAGCACTGATGGAGTTGCACTGTATAAACCTCCCCTGTGTGAATTGCCGGTTACTGGCTCTCCTCCTCAAACTGTGACAGCACGTGAGAGAACGACTGCCAATAACCGGCAAGTCTGTTTACAATGTGATCATCTGTGATTGGACACAGCTGATCACATGGTAAAGGGCTGCTGTTATTAACCCTATACCACAATCTGTATCCAGGGAAGCGTGCGGGAGGTGTCCATGGATGCCCTCCCAGAAATGGCCGACCGCGCTGTAGCCATCTTTTAGCTATAGCACGATCAGGAAGAAACTAATAAAGGAAAACAGGCTGTTCACTTTGCAAGGGGAGTTGCACTTTGCAAGAGAATTATCCCAAGAGCATAGTTAATGTAATAAAATTTCACTCTGCAGAGAATACCCAGTCAAGTGCAAGGGAAAAACAATTATTTTTGCTCACACATAATTGAATGACAGAAGTCAACAGAGTTTCAAATAATTCACTAAACTTCTGCAAAGTGAACAGTCTGTTAGCTTTTAGAAAATGAATCCCATAGTGCACAGCACAACAGGTCTTTTTCAATCCTCCCAAAAATATGAAACCTTCACAACACTCAGCTTTACAAACAATACGCAATAAGCCTTACATTTAAAATGCTATTCAAACCCAGACATACATCAGGCAGTGCTCCTTCAAACTCTGACACAAGAAATGAGATAAGGCATTTTTTCCATGTTAATGACACTGCTCAGTCCCTTTACAACAACCCCCCTTCACTCATAGTTGAGACACATTCTTGAACCGAATGAAATATTGAGCGACATTTCATTAATATGTTGGACCTCTGCCTTTATGAAGCCATTACCTTCTGCTTACTTTCACTACTATCTTTTGGCTTGTGCAAAAAGGTGCCATCCCATAGTCATTAAGATAAAGTGCATAATAGGAAAAGACTATACATCAGATGTGCCAAAATTAAACATAAGCTGTAGAGAAGCAGTGATAAGATTTTATAAGTAAAATCTGAATATCTATTGGCCTAAAATCTAAATATCTATTGTGATGGAGGGCTTTGCTGGTCAACAGTGAAAAGAAGAATGGGGCAGGGCCAAGATCTCAAGAAGGAAAACTGGTTGAGATTAGGGATGAGCGAAATTGCCATGGTTTGGTTCATGAAAAGTTTTACCACTTTTGCTTGAAGTTGAAAGTTTGCAAACTTTATCGTGGGGTGAGCCTTGTTATTAAATTCTGCCTATATGAAGGACTATAAATCAAGCCTTTTGTCAAACAAAAGCCATGAGAAGCTAGACACTATCCTGGAGGACATGCACCAATGCCAACATATACAAATGAAAAAAAGAAAGCAAAATCTCTCCTTACACAGAATTTTCAATTCTCCCCAACAAATCCATCATAAACAGAAAGTATGGCTGCTGTGAGCCCACTCTTTTAAATAAAAGGGAATTGGGTTATCAATTTTTTCTTATTGGTTTTTGTAACGAGCATATCTACTGCATTATAGGTTATATTTTATTTCAAACTGTTTGGCTAAAAGTTATTGATGAACCAGAACCTCATTTCTAGCTGAGATTTGAACAGCTGAGAATTTCCAGAATTTAGGGCAAGCTCTAGTTTTGACACACCCTACACCCTTCATAAAGCTTCCCTGCAATATAATAAAAAAGTATCTTGGGGTTGTGTCCACAACAACCTTGACTCAGAGGAAGTGGATTGAATGATGCTGCCTATCTTTCAACCGGGAAGACTGGCGGCATCAAGTGGAGGAAAGATTACTGCACCACACAGCTCCAGAGCATGAGCATTGCATTATATGTATATAAAATCATCTTTTCCAAATAAACATGAAATACAAGACAATAGATTCTCAGGGCATTGAGCATTAGCTAAAGAGACCCAATCAGTGGATGCCTTCTTTTGTATAATTGAAACTTGATACTGACCAAGGGCAGACTGACAATTCATGGGGCCCCCGGGCAATAGGGGATCATGGGGCCCCTGTGTCCTTGCCCAAACTCAAAAAAGCCTCTGAAAAAGGTACCAGGGGCATCTCATGGGGCCCCCTACTGACCCCGGGCCCTCGGGCAGTGCCCGAGTTTCCAAATGGTCAGTCCGCCCCTGACTCGTCTAATAAGGAGGTGTCATTCGTGTCATTCAGTTCAGTACATTGCAGCTTTAGCTACAGAGGCTGCAAATGAAGATAACGATATGAAAAGGTAAATAAAGCTCTGCCTGCTGCCTGGATAAAAGACTACATAATGTTTTTATGTGCTATTTGATATTTACTTGACTAGAAAAATATAGAAAAGATGATTTTCAAAAACTACTATAGATTTCCTTTAATAGGAAACCTGAAGTGCCACACAGGTACCTCAAGTCCAGGCAGCCAGTAGGGGGATACAAGCAGCCCTTCTGTACCAAGCCCAAAGGGGCCCAGACCCAACACAGGCTGCCTGTGGGCAGCCTTATGCACCACCCTACAGGCCCTAGAATGCCTTTGATAAACCTTGATCACTGAACGATACTCCAATTGAGAGACTCCAGACCCTGCAAACCAGCTGCTGATTAGAGGAGGCATTGGTGGATGAAGATTGCCTGTCCAGCTCTATCCACATGGGAGGAATCATGTAATATATTCCCTGCCTGCCCAATCCCTCCCAGAGATTCTCTTCTCCTGCAGTCAGTGGAGAGTCAGGGTCCCAGTTTACACCAGGGGTTGCTGTGTCTGGATTAACTCCACTTCCTTGGTATATGGATCCTGCTGCTGGAACTTGTCTTTTGAGGTCTTGAAAGGTACAGCTTAACACTCTGCACCTTTGTGCTGGTACAATGTGTGAGCCAGTTATTTTTGTTTATCAATGGCCTGTCCTCTGTACATTTCACACACCTCATCCCTGCACTCTATGTTATCAACTCCTAATCCCTGCACTCTGTATGTTGCCCTCTCCTGACCCCTGCACTCTGAGTTATCCTCTATTGGCCTCTGTACTTTCTGAGTTACCCACTCTTGTTCTAACCTCTCCTTACCCACTCCTGACTCCTGTACTCTTTATGCTACCCACTTGTGACCTCTGCACACTGTACATTATCCACACTTGACCCCTGTATTCTGCTTTTTACCCACTCCTGACCCCTGTACTCTGTGCATTACCCACACCTGACCTCTACACTCTGTATGTCACTCACTTTTGACCCCTGCTCTCAATATGTTAGCCATTCTTGCAGGGGCGGACTGACAACTCATGGGGCTCCCAGGCAATAGGGGATCATGGGGCCCCTGTGTCCTTGCCCAAACTCAAAAACGCCTTTGAAAAGGTACCAGGGGCATCTCATGGGGCCCCCTACTGACCCCGGGCCCGAGTTTCCAAATGGTCAGTGCGCCCCTGCACTCTTGTATACTGTGTTGCCCACTCCTGACCACTCCACTAAGCAATATCCACTCCTGACTTCTGTACTTTGTATGTTGCCCACTCCTGACTACTGCATTCTGTACATTGTATACTTTTGATGCATGAAATCTGAACGTAGGTGAACATTTAAGCCCCTCCTGCTGTTTGCACAATTTGGCCACACCCACAATTTACTTCTACTTTTTCTCTTCTGGGATCCTAAAGGTATCTCCTCACTTCTACACCCCTATTAGGATGGCAATCCTAATTGGATAAATTTATTATGACACTTCAGTTCCTTTTACTAAGCCATGGCCATTGAACTTCCTAATATTCTTTTAATTTTCACTAGAGTATCCTATATATAATAATAATAAAAATAGTATAGTATTGCAAAGAGAAGTTCAGGATTACAAAAAGAACATGTATACTGAACTAGCTGCATGGAATATTGACATAAGCATGCGCACAGCGTGTGCCAATGTGCCTAAGCACACCCTAATCACCCTGTGTGGTGTTGTTTCCCCTACTGCCCACCCCCTGTCTTCACCCACAGTCAGTGATTGGTACCGATCATAACTGAAGCACAGTAAATTGTTTACTATGCTTCAGTTTGTGAATAAATAGGAGCACTTCCCATTCATTCACTGTTCAGTGAAGCTGATGCTGCATAGAAAGGGCCTGTGGAATCTCTGTCCTCAGTCCCTTTCTCTGTCTCAATAGTGAGACATCAGGGGTCTGTTTCAACCCATAATATTTCACTAAAGCCCCCCGACAAGGCTCCTAAAAAAATGTAAAATATATAATATTTAAAAAAATTAAATAAATAAAATTGTAAAAAATAAAACCAAAAAACTACTGACACCATCCTCTGCCCTGCTGACACGTGTGTTTGAGCTCTGGGGTGCACACCCTAATGCAATAGGCTGTGCGCACCTATGAGCATTGACCTAATTTGCATCTTTACCCCACCATCTTTACACTTAGAACTTAGTGATCAAAGACCACTGATTGCTAAGTTTCCCTCTGCTTTGAGCAGAGAGCCAAGACTGTCAGTCACCAGCTCTCTACTCTGCCCCTCCAGCGCTCACTGGAGCGCCAGGCTGGGGAGGAGGTGGCTGGCTCAGTAGCTCAAGTAGTGCAGCTGAGAGGCTGAGCCAGCTAACGGTCTAGGTATCTCGGAAGATCCCGACTGTAAAGACGGGTTCTTTCTTCAGCCTGGGCAGGCTGAGCAACGTGAGCCAACAGCGGGCTTTTGTCAGCTGAAACCGGGTCACAGGAGTTCAGAAAGAACTGCACTCCTGTGATCCATAGAAGTATAACCTAAAATAAGCTTTATCTTCTCTTTTATTATGTTTTTTCAGGATTATTTTTTCTCTTTTATTTTTGAGAGTAATTAAGTTATTGTAGAGCAATACAGTAACAGTCTGATACTATTTTAGTAATATAATTGCACCTGAGGTCCTGCTTCCAAATCTATTAGTATGCACTGTGGGCTCCCCTCCCCCACTACACCCTGTGGAAGCCCAGGAAAGACTTCTCCCAGCCTAAATATATTTCACAGCAGTACTCCACGTGGAACATAATGCATCCAACAGAAACAACCTGAACGCATTGATTCACTTTGAGACTCCAGCTAACGAAACACGAGCAGGGAAATGTCTGCCGGAAGGGACCTTTTCTCACACACAGACGTCACTAGGTTTACAGTGTTCACACCAGTTTCATCACTGCCCTGGAGGCTTCTTTATTTAGTCATCAGGAGTTATCACTGCTGACAGAATGTTGAACGCAGGCCAATTATTTGAGGGAGTTCTCTGCTGGACTGGTGCCATGCTAGTAACTGGATCCTCCTGGAGGAGGGGGCGGCCATATCAGTCCTGGCACGCATGCGCACAGCTGTGCTTTCTCACACAAGGCCTGTCCACTCTACTGATGTGTGAGTCAGCCTGGGACAGCAATGAAAGCTATATTATGTATCTGACTGACACCAGGGAGAGCTGTATGCTGACACACTAGTTTCATTTAGGACTAAAGACTACGGGGGACTAACAAAGGCAAAGGACATTTTGTAAATGTTGACGCATTTTCTGTGTGCCAAATCAGCAATGCAGTTACACAAGTGCAATGTGCCATTGCGACAGCTGCACCAAATCAATTTAAAATTAATATGCGACAGTTTCTATTATTGTCCCATAGCATGTACCAAAATAATCAAGCACTTGCACCAATGATCTGAGTTAAAATTGCTCCAAAGTATATACCATTACGATGGCAGAAATACTGTGCTGAGGAAGGACAGGCAGCGAGGAGCAGAGCTGCAGGCAGGAGAGGAGAGTATGTATATATATAGGAGAGAATATGTATGGACGGACAGCAAACCACGCAACAAATGAATGTGCAACAATTTTATTTATATGCTGCAGAAAACACTAAGTAATTGTGAATATAGAAATTAACACATTTTTCTTTGTACTCCAGTGGATCCCCCATTTGTTTATACATTTTAGGTTTTTATTGTCACTTTTAAACAATCATCATTCATTCCCATGTAGCTGCATGGTTTGTAAGGTTGAAAAAAAGATGCAGGTCCTTCCAGTTCGACCTATGTATGTGTGATTTTTATTCTCGAACAATTCCCCAAGGCAGGCCAAAGATGATGTGAATTTCTTTCCTGCATCCACAGGTTGCAGGAAAGAAAATCGCTTGATTTGGCCATCAACACAGTCAGTGTTGATGGGGGAATCCCTCCCCTGGAGCTATTGTGTTCTTCCAGCGGGGGGAGGGGCACGGGAAGCCATCCCTGCTAAGAGAACACAGTCTTTATTGCAACTGGCTATAGCTGCTGGCAATAATCACATGTAAAATTCCAATATGTTGGTTATACACAATCAAATTGGGTATAATCAGCCTGCTCATAGAAGCTTAGAATATCGGGTGATCCCTGCTGAAGTTCTGGCTGAGATTCAAACCATAAATGGCCAGCGTTAGCCCTCTATATTCTACTTCTTGAGGAAAACATCTAAAAGTCCTTGGACATTGTTAAGACTCTCAGCTAATACCACTTCCTGGGGAGGGGAGTTAGGGAGTAGCACATTTGTATTACTCCAACAGTAAAGAATCCTTTCTATAATCTTCAGTTAAACTTGATTTCTTCTTCTGATGTTTTGATTTCTCCAGAGTTTGTTTGTTATTAACCGCTTCCCCTTTGCCTTATAGAAGAAGGACTGCTACAGTGTGGCAGGGCTGCGCAAAATCACGTGTATATACGTGATTTGCATTTCCGGGTAGAGAGTTCATGCGCCGCCCTACCTGCACCACCATTGGTGGCTACAGAGGTCAATCACCGGGTCCCGACCAGAGATTCCCCGCCGGCACCCGGCGATCGCCAAGTAACACTGACAGGGAAATAACCTGTGTGTAAACAACACAGGTCTCTCTCCTGCCAGCAACAACATGCTGCTGTGTATTTCTCTGCAAAGCAGAGAAATACACAGCTGCATGTCTCCCTAGTAAAACACAAACACAGCATATGATGTAAAACAGCACACAGCACATACAGTGAGGAACAGAAGTATTTGCAGGGGTCTGATATTCACATTGTAGGTGCATTCCCTCTCTGAGAGACAGAATAAAAAAAAAAAAAAGGAAATCACATTGCATGATTTTGAAAGAATTTATTTGTCTTGCACTGCTGAACATAAGTATTTGAACACCTGAGAAAATCAGTGTTAATATTTGGTACAGAAGCCTTTGTTTGCAATTACAGAGGTCAAACGTTTCCTATAGTTCTTGACCAGGTTTGCACACACTGCAACAGGGATTTTGGCCCACTCCTCCACACAGATCTCCTCTAGATCTGTCAGGTTTCGGGGCTGTCGCTGAGCAACACGGAGTTGCAGCTCCCTCCAAAGATGTTCTATTGGATTTAGGTCTGGAGACTGGCTAGGCCACTCTAGAACCTTGATATGCTTCTTACGGAGCCATTCCTTGGTTATCCTGGCTGTGTGCTTTGGGTCGTTGTCATGTTGGAAGACCCAGCCACGACTCTTCAATGATGTGACTGAGGGAAGGAGGTTGTTGCTCAAAATCTCACAATAAATGGCCCCATTCATCCTCTCCTTAATACAGTGCAGTCTTCCTGCCCCCTTTGCAGAAAAGCACCCCCAAAGCATGATGTTACCACCCCCATACTTCACAGTAGGGATGGTGTTCTTGGGATGCAACTCATCCTTCTTTTTCCTCCAAACACGACGAGTGAAGTTTAGACCAAAAAGTTCTACTTTGGTCTCATCTGACCACATGACTTTCTCCCATGCCTCCTCTGGATCATACAGATGGTCATTGGCAAACTTCAGATGGGCCTGGACATGTGATGTCTTGAGCAGGGGAACCTTCCGTGCAATGCATGATTTGAAACCATGACGGCGTAGTGTTCTACCGACAGTGACCTTTTAAACTGTGGTCCCAGCTCTCTTCATGTCATTGACCAGCTCCTCCCTTGTAGTTCTGGGCTGATTCCTCACCTTTCTTATCATTTGTGATACCCCACGAGGTGAGATCTTGCATGGAGCCCCAGTCCGAGGGAGACTGACAGTTGTCTTTAGCCTCTTCCATTTTCTAACAATTGCTCCAACAGTTGATCTATTTTTACCAAGCTGCTTGGCAATTGCCCCGTAGCCCTTTCCAGCCTTTTGGAGGTCCACAATTTTGTCTCTGGTGTCTTTTGACAGCTCTTTGGTCTTACCCATGGTAGTAGTTGGCATCTGACTGACTGTGGGGTGGACAGGTGTCTTTAAAGAGCTCATACAGGTGCTACTAAGTTAGATTAATGAGTGGAGTAGAGGTGGACTTTTTAAAGGCACAGTAACAGGTCTTTGAGAGCCAGAAGTCTTGCTGTTTCTTAGGTGTTCAAATACTTATGTTCAGCAGTGCAAGACAAATAAATTCTTTAAAAATCATACAATGTGATTTCCTGAATTTTTTTTTAAATTCTGTCTCTCAGAGTGGGAATGCACCTACAATGTGAATTTCAGACCCCTCCATGATTTCTAAGTGGGAGAACTTGCAAAATCGCAGGGTGTTCAAATACTTCTGTTCCTTACTGTAGCTAACCCTTTGAGCGCCTCATCTGTTAACCCTTTCCTGCCCAATGTCATTAGTACAGTGTCAGTGCTTCTTGCAAAGACTGTGTACTGATTTGTGTCCTTTTTGTGCCTAAGAAGTTGTTCTCCAAGTTGTTTCAGTTCCATTGAGCATCCCATATACCCCTACATCCTATCCAAGTTGTTAACTCTAATAAAACAACAAAAACCAAGCTCATGGACTATTTACTGACTGTGGATGCAGGTGTGGAAAATGTATGTTGCCTGGCTATGCAGAGCTTAGCGAGACCCAACAACTCAGCAGCCCTCAAGAGGGTAGTGCTACATAAGGAATGCCATCGCTGAGCTTTGCTCCTGGTAATGCTATTTGCCTGGCTGCCATTTGTGTTTGTGAAACTTGTGGGGCCTACAAGTCTTGAAAAACCCTCTTTGTAATTTTTTTTACTTTCTTGTTTTGCATCATCTGTGGGCAGGGGTGGACTGACAACTCATGGGGCCCCTGGGCAATAAGAGATCATGGGGCCCCTGTGTCCTCGCCCACACTCAAACCACACCCAAAAAATCCTATGAAAGGTACCAGGAGCATCTCATGGGGGCCCCTACTGACCCCGGGCCCTCGAGCAGTGCCCGAATGGTCAGTCCGCCCCTGTCCACACTAACAATAGAGAACCAAATGTCTTAATGACTCCTTCTGGTCCCACTGCCACTCTGCTTAAACTCAGAAAATAAAGGTGAGGTGGAGCAAGCACTTGTGCTCACTATATCTCTTGGGAATCTGCACCCCCTTCCTGAGATATATAGAGATATATATAGACTTGTTACTTAAGGCACTAATTTGTATATTATATAATAAGACATGTGAGGATGGGTGGTGCTTTTCTGGGGGAGCTGTGCAGCTAATGATGGTTTATTTTAATGTTCACATTTTGTGTTGTCAGGGGGGTTTTGTCACCCCAAGAAATCTTTTAGTTACATTTTTGAATTTCTTCTGAGTGAAGGCATTAGCACCGATAAAATCCCAATCCTTTTTTTTTGTTTTTCCATATATCTAGTGGGCATGTGGTGAATGAATGAATGAATTAACTGGACCTATGTCTTATATTTTCATTTGAACAACTGGCAGGAAACCGAAAGCCTGCCTGATGAAGGAGTCCTGCCAGGGGCGGACTGACAACTCATGGGGCCCCCGGGCAATAGGGGATCATGGGGCCCCTGGGTCCTTGCCCAAACTCAAAAAGCTAATGAAAAAGGTACCAGGGGCATCTCATGGGGCCCCCTACTGACCCCGGGCCCTCGGGCAGGGCCTGAGTTTCCAAATGGTCAGTCCGCCCCTGAGTCCTGCAAGATTTCAAAACATTGCTTTTGTAATTATGATGTGACCGCTGAATAAAGCTATGGACCTGTTTTAGAGAGCCGTTGGTGAGCTGATGACATACTTCTCACTTTTAATTTCCAATGGACACATCTGAAAATAACTCACTTTTTTTAAAATAAGGACCTAATCCTGTTTTTTTAGCTTTGTGAATTAAGCCTACGGTATTGACCAGGCATCACTAAATGGTGGACTGTGGTCCGGATATGGACCAAGCCACTGTCCCACGCCATTTAGGAGCCGCTTCCTTCCCCCTGGCCTTTTCTGCTATCATTCCTAAGGCAGAGCAGTATAGCAATGAATGGATAGTGGGAGACAGCCACACTGGGTGGAGGGAAGGAGCGGGAGCTGCATGACTTAACTTTTCAGATTAATTAGCAGGTGATTAGTTGCTAGGACGCTGGGAGGGCCTAGCAACAAATCAGCAGCTTGTTAATATTGTTAATAGCTCCCATTTAGTGCTGCTGTGTCTTTCTCTCTCCGCTCTGTGTAAGGTAGGAGAGCATGGGCAAGAGGACATGGCTGTGAAAGAGGGGAGGACAGGGGGGTGAAGTGAAGGGGTCTGTGCTGTGTGTGCGTGCGGGGGGGGGGAGTGAATTGAAGGGGGAGGGGGTCAGATATGAAGAGGGCAGAGCATATTATTGTGGTGGGGGGAGGATGATTTGAAAGGGGAGGAAAGTGCTGGTGATAAGTTGAAATATGATGCAAAGGGGCAGTGTTATGGGGGTGATGTAAAGGGGGGGCAGGGGAGATGTAAAGGGGGGAAGTGCTGTGGGGCAGAGATGTAAAGGAAGGCAATGCTGAGGGGAGAGATGTAAAGGTGTAAAGGGGAGCAGTGCTGTTTGAAGGATGTTAAATTAAAACTAAAAAACAACAGGAACTGCAATATTAGTCTCATTAGCATTAACTGCACCTTTTGAAAGGTGGTGTTCTCAGGACCTAAACACATATATACCAAAGAATGGTAACAGTGCTGTTTGGAGGATGTGAAGTGCTGTGGAGGGGAGATCTGAAGAGGGGAATGCTGTGGGGGGGATGTAAAGAGGGGGCAGTGCTGAGGGGTGATGTGAATGGCTGGGTGATTTGAAGCGAGGCAGTGCTGTAGGGGGAAATGTGAAGTAAAGGGGGGCAAGTGCTGTGGGGAGGTGATGTGAAGGGGGCAGTGCTGTGGGGTATGACGTAAAGTGGAGACAGCACTGTTGGGGGGAGAGATCTGAAGAGGGGCAGTGCTGTTGGGGGGAGATGTGATGTAAAGGGGGCAATGCTGCGGGGGATGATGTAAAGTGGAGAAAGCGCTGTTGGCTGGAGATCTGAAGAGGGGCAGTGTTGTTGGGGGGGAGATGTGATGTAAAGGGGGCAATGCTGTGGGGGGGGGGTAGATGTGAAGAGGGGGCAGTGCTGGGGGGGTGATGTAAAGGGGAGCAGTGCTGTGAGGGGTTGATGTGAAGAGGGCAGTGGACACTATTGTGCAAGGGAAACAGATATGAAGTGGGGTTTTGTGATGTTCGGGGGAATGAGGACACAGATGTAAGAATGGGATTTTGATAAAAAATGAGGGGCTGTGATGGGTAGGATCCGATACATGCCATTCGGAACTCTGCTGGAAGAAAATGTTACTGATCGTACCTCTATGAATTTTAATTAATTATCCCTGCTCTAGCCTCTAAATTCTTGTCTCACTCCTTGTGCAGTGATCTGTAGCATAATCAGTCAACCAATAATCAGTCAAAAATTGGAGGGAAAGAAATGGGGAAAGGGTTGCAAATGGATTTTAAAGGCACAGAAACTCCAAACACATATTAGTAAAATCATTTGTACTTTATTATGCAGTTTAAAAGATCATAGTTACTCTGTTGTTGCTGCATTGTGCATATTGATATCATATGTAAGTTATATTATGTTAAGGTATGAATTTGCCTTTTTTCTTGTATTCGCATGTTGCCATTTGATATATCTAATTTATGTATATTTCTTTTAGATTTTACTACTAAGCCCCTGAAGAAGTGATCATTATTGCGAAACATGTTGGGCCATTTTCCTGTGACTTAATGTCTCTCAGCCCCCCCTTTATAGGATCCATTTGGTGGTCTTTACATCCTTAATCATTAATGTGTTCTTTGTACACGGTGGGCTGTTGTGGACATTGTCTGCGGGGATAGTGTAACTATAATCTTTTAAACTGCAAGATGTTTTTTCATGACTTATTGTCATAATAAAGTACAAATGATTTTACTAATATGCGTTTAGAGTTTCTGTGCCTTTAAAGTCCATTTGCAACCCTTTCCCCATTTATTTCCCTCCAATTTTTGACTAATATAACTAGGACGTGGCACCAAATATTACCCATTCTTTTAGAAGTGATCTGGCACCTCAATACACTCCATTCATTTCTTTTGTTCTGTAGCATAATCGATATTTTCATGCATAGCTTCTCCCCCCGACGTATTCATTTACTTTTGTATGTGCATATATATGGGGGGGGGCTCAAGAAATGTTTGGGAGGGTTTGAGCACTTAGGTGGCATTCAAGGGAGACTCAGGAAAGTAAAAAAGTAACATTACAATTTTTTTTAAAACACAAATTTGGGGAACAGGAAGAAGAAAATGTAGTTGGATGTATTGGGAAGATTCGTTTTTGCCCAAAGATGGGCCTTAAATACATTCTTGATCATTTTGTCACATGCAAAGCAAATGTAATAATGGAGGAGCTGTGGCATGTCACGTTTTATATAAAAATTCCAATGTAAGCTGTAAGAGTGTGTAGGCAGATGCAGTCTGTACTCCCCACTGTAGGTGGCGCTTTATGCAAAGAGGCAGTACAGCAGGTGAAGGAAGTCCTGGTGAGCTTAAAGTGTTTTTAAACCCAAACAGTAAAATCAGTCTGTTTATGCAGTAAAGCATGCTTGATATACTCGCTGTGGAACCTAAGGGGTTAATCATCTGCAATGTGTAAAAAGGCTATTTGATGCTGACTTCTCTGCTCCTCCTCTTGTTCAAATGTCCATGTTCTTTTTTTCTGATAAGACAGGCTTAACCGTAGCCATTCTGCACATGCTCAGTTTAGTGTGTATTGCTAGAAAGGTTTTTTCTTGGGAGAGTGCATGTGATCAGCACAGGGCCAATCAGCACTGTCCAGACAGAGGTCAGGGGTTTTGCATCCTCCTAGAGCAGAATGAAAACTCCTCCTACAAGCTTTAACCAGTGCTCTGCTGAACACTGATAGATGTCACAAGACTGCTATGTACTGCTGATGAGAAAAGGTATTTAGCAGTTTATATTTACTAAAATAATTTCACTTCCATGTTCTGTGTACTGTGGGAGACCAGAGATAGTGAATGCAGGGTCCTGGGTTTAGGAACACTTTAATTCCTGTATGATTTTCTGTGGTCACTTGGGAGCAGCTTTCTGATTGAACGCTGGTTCCCTGGTGACCCCCGTGGCCATCTTGGGTGAGGGCAGAGCTTATTTAAGTCTCTGTCCCCATGAATTGGTGCACATAGCAAGTGGCTAGAGTAGGGATAGGTTCCTTGTCTGTTAGGGACAGCACTTAGAGGTAGGGAAATGTCCTGGAGGAGTAAGAGACTACGTCTCTCTTCTGGAGTAGCTTGCAAATCGGGGTTGGACCGACCAGGTTGCACTTCCAGTCCTCCTTGCATATGCTGTCAGTATCGCTCTGATCCTCTGGATTGCTGCTGTGAGTTTTGCATGTGTTGTGGATGGCTGTGCTCACCCACCAGACCTGTTGGAACTTGTTGGAACATTTCAGTATATTCCATTCTGTGCAATACGCCCCTGTGTGTGTTCTTCAGGCAACAACACCATATTGCACCATGCTCACAAGTGACTTACTTGTTGCTACCTGGCAATGTTTCTATATATGGGAGAAGCAAGTGCATATTATAAAGAGTATTTGAAGCTTATTGTATGCATTTATCATGGCTGTCTTCATCTGGGGATTTCATATTCTTCTATATAGCTACCTTGTGTTATGTCGGTAGGGTTTCTAGCTAATCAAAACCATAGCCTTGATAATAACTTTCAACTGGGTGTAATGACCCCAACTTTTCATGTTTTCAGCTTCATCCACCTGATATATAGCCATACAATGACTTAACTAAATGGAAGAGTTTCTATACATCAACTTTCCATTAAAAAGAAAAAAAAAAAACGACAAATGAGAACAAATTCTTCCAAAGCTAATGCTATTTTTTTTTTTAAAACCAATTTGTATTCTGAACTGCAACACACAGGAAGGAAGGAATTAAATGCCCTCTAAGTAAAACATTATATACTGTAAAGAATTATACACTCGGGATTATACTCAGCCAATCTTTCCATGTTAGAATTAATTACATATGAAATGTTTTAAATACAATCATCAGTCTTACATTTACTCAACATTAGTTAAGTTCAGGCAACGTCCAGAGAAGATATAGTGGGTCAACATTAGCATACATTACTTGAGAGTGCTCCCTAAACAGCCTGTACAGCAGTGTAATAAATGAATATGGTAATATTGTTATCTCTAGTCTGGTAACTGATCCTTATGATTTCAAAGAGGTAAAGCATACCAGCCACCAGAATTCACATGAATTAGTAGGTCGCTTGTCAACATTATTAGACTACTTTTTTTATAATTTAAGTATACGTGTCTCACTCTAAAGAAAAATCTCATGGTCACTGACTAACATGAGAATTGTGAGTGGTTCACTTAATTAGACACTGCAAAGTGTATTGTTTTCAGTTTCCTAGGAAGAAGAACAGCAGGATCAGCAAGATCAGCAAGGCACAGCCTGGAAGCATATCTATACATGCATACCATCAGGTGCAAACAGGGGATTGCAGCCATATTAGTGCATTTGCAACAATACAGCTGAGTACTGTCTGAGAAAATGTAATTCATGTTATCACAAACAGTAATAAACTAGACATAGAAAACAGCAATTTAAAATATTAGCACAGACACACTAAGATTAGTTACACTACTTAACAGTATTTACAATGACCCTTTCAAAGAGACGGTTTTGTATTTTATGTTTACATGTTTAACCGGTTCCCACCTGGCCTATTTTACAATGACAGTTCATATGACTTCCTCCCATTCTTGCGGTGAGACAGAGCCCCCGGGGGCACGCAGCGTGGCAATCGGTGGTGAGCGGTCTCTAGGACACAGCCCATCACCGATCAGAGTAAAGAGCCAATGATGTTGGCTCTTTACCATGTGATCAGCTGTGTCCAATCACAGCTAATCATGTGTAAACCAATGTCTGTTATCAGCATTTCCTTTCCTCAGCACTGTCACTGTCTAAGTACAGAATAGCCTATAACCGGCCTTCCTGTGACTGGGGACATTTACACTGATCAGGGCACTGATCATCAGTGCCCTGGTTATCAGTGCAGCCCCATCAGTGCCAATCAGTGTCCATTAGTGCAGCATATCAGTTCCCATCAGTGCAGCTTATCAGTACCTCTTCATCAGTGCAGCTTATCAGTGGCCATCAGTGCCACCTCATCAGTGGCACCTCATCAGTGCAGACTCATCAATGCCCATCAGTGCAGCCTCATCAGAGTTCATCAGTGCAGCCTGTCGGTGCCCAAGAGTGCAGCCTCATCAGCACACATCAGTAAAGAAGAAACATTACTTACTTGCAAAAAATTATAACGAATGTATAACAATTTTAATAATTTGTTTGTTTATTTTTTCATTTTCAGTCGTTTTTCCTTTGTTTAGCAAATAATAAAAAAAACAGTGCTGCTTAAATACCAAAAAAAGAAAGCTCTATCTCAAAAAAAGAAAAGATAAAAATATAATTTGGGTGCAGCGTTGCATGACCACGCAATTGTCATTTAAAGTGTGAAAACAGTGAAAGCTGAAAATTGGCATGGGCAAGAAGGGGGTAAAAGTGCCTGTTAGGCAAGTGGTTAAAAAATCATTTTATACCTGAAGATTTCATAAAACTGTCAAAACACTATATGTTTTTTGTTTTTTTTACACCCTAGAGAATAAAATAGAGGTAGTTTTAATTCTTTATGTCACATAATATTAGTGCAATGGTTTAGGATACACAAAAGTTCAGTAAAAAGAATACATTAAAATTAAAGGATAAGTTTCACCTTTGGAACATGTTACATGTTCCACCTGTTTTTAGGTGTTCCCATAGCCGCAGCCTCCTCCGCTGCCCTCCTCCCTCTGACAGATAGTGCGGGGAGATGTTTGCCTGTACTATATGTCAGATTAATAAAAACCCAGCGTGGCCGTTTGGGGCTCCGCCCACACAGCCGTGTCACTCATTCCCAGAGTTCTGTGAATGATTGCCTACAAGTCTTAGCGGCTGAGGGCTTGTAGTTTTCAGTGAACTACCACGGTACTGTGGAGTGCCATGGTAGTTCATTCAAGCTTCAAGGTAATCCCCTTCCCACTGGTCCCCCTCCCAGGCTCCTACATCTCAGCCTTCCTCACATCTTTCACAATAACTCTCCTGCTATGGTGCAGAGCAGGCTGAATCATACTTAACCTCTTGGCGCCAGCCAAATGCAAATGTGCGGCCTCCCAGCATCTGGGCCTAGACACCGAGGGTCTGCACATTTGCATTCTATTAAAAAAAAAAACATATGTGCTGAGAGCGTGTGCCCTGCACGCTCCCAGCACACGTGTTTGGTACTCACGGAAAGGTCCCGATCTCCTCTTTCGATCGGGACCTTTCCCGATCATGTGACCGCTGTGACAGCTAATCGCGGCGGTCACATGACCCTAAAACCTTGCCCCGCCTCCTGGCTTCTGGAACCCTTAAAGGGCTGGGAGGTGCAGGCGCCAAGGAGTTAGGGGCTTTCCTGACCCCATGCCAATCCTCCTGCTTGGGAATTGGCCAGAGTCCTCTAAGTGTGCAGGCTAGCCCCTTCTCACCCACTGCTTCTAGAATCTTCTCCAAGTTTCTAGAGTAGGGAGATGTATCAGGAAACTGACCTGAAGAACCTCTCAGCTCTGACGTAAATTTAACCCACTGTCTCATGCGCAGGCTTCTACTCAGTCTTCCTATCTAAAGAAAGGTAACTAGCTCCCCCAGGCTATCTGGAGGGGCGCTACATTTTTATTAAGAAATCAGGGGTCTAGAAGAACCCTCATATCTCACTTGTCCTCCAATGGATCTAATGAAAAACAGAACACTTTCCATTAGCTTCTTCCCTGGCCATACTGACTGGGGACAGTAATACCGGGACCATGAAGTAATGCTTTACAAGTCATAGCTTCACAAACAGACGTTTGCTGATTCCCGTCTCCTCTTCCTGGGAGTTCCAGCCATGCTGGTCCTAGGTCCGCCGATGAATACACGGAGCACAGGAAACATGTCAGGAATGCATACAGGGGAGATACCAGGAGTAATGGGGGTTTGTGGGTGTAACCTGGTGGCTGCACAACTGATCACTTCCATTTGACAGTCACCATTCAGCTTGCTAGATTTACTTACACTCCCAGTGGCTGCCGGGAGTGTGTGTAAAACCTCCAAAAGCTACCAATGTTTCTCCATAGGTCCCAGAGCATGTACACAGAATCAGAAAATATGCTATGAATTTTTCTGTGTGACCACTATTTCTACAGAAAAATGCATGGTAAATAGTCCTGCCAGAAACCTAGTTGTCTACCTTTGATGGTACAACAGCAATGTCACCCCTGCTGTACAACAAGAATATGTGTCATCGTAGCATACATTGGTACAGCATTCACGGGGAGCGATCAGCTCTCTCAATCATACTAGGTCTTTCCTTTAACTACTTGCCCTCCAGAGGATTTACCTCCCTTCCTGACCAGGCCATTTTTTGCAATATGGCGCTATATTACTTTAACTGACAATTGTTCCGTCATTCAATGCTGTACATAAATGAAATTTATGTCTTTTTTTTCCCCCCACAATTAGAATTTTCTGTCGGTGGTATTTGATCACTTCTGCAGTTTTTATTTTTTGCGATATAAACAAAAAAATACCAACAATTTTGAAAAAAAAAACAATACTTTTGACTTTTTTGCTATATAACATGTCCAGTAAAAAAATGGAAAACATCTAATTTCTTTATAAACTTAGGCCAAATTGTATTCTGCTACGTCTTTGCTAAAAAAAAAATCCCAATACATGCAAATTAATTGGTTTACGTGAAATTTATAGCATCTACAAATGGCAGTGTATATACTGGAATTGTTTTTTTTAATACTAGTAATGGCGGCAATCAACAACTTTTAGCGAGACTGCGGGACTGCGGCAGGCATTCTGACACTGAGTGGGAACTAACTAACTGCCACTGACATCCCAATGACACTAATACAGTGATCAGCGCTAATTAAAAGCTAATGACACTGGGCAGGAAGAGGTTAACATCTGGGGGCGATCAAAGGGTTAATTGTGTGCTGTGTGCTGTTTTACATCATATGCTGTGTGTGTTTTACTAGGGAGGCATGCTGTGCAGAGGAATACACAGCAGCATGTGCTTGCTGGCAGGAGAGAGACCTGCTGTCTTCTGAGATTCTGTAGTGTCAGATAGACTGCTTTGGATTGAGGCAAGTAAACACTATGGAAGGATATGCATTGTTCATTTTTCATTTCAGAGGTTTACAACTGCTTCATGGAGTGTACCAACATCCCATCAATTACAATGTAGGTAGACTAAGAAATACAACTACCATATTGGGATTTTTGGACATTATAGGTACTCTGTTTGTAAGTAGATCGACAGTATTGTAAGATTTATTGTTTTCACATATAAATACCCCTTTTCCTTAAAATCAATATATACAATCTTAACACTGTTTCATTACATACTGTATATGTATTTTCCACTACTCTATAAATTGCATAACTTCTAATAAATAGTTATTTAACCATTAAACAATATGTAAACCCAACTTTTCATATTTCTGATATGTTTTTGCTGTACCATGTATGAAAAAGTAACCTGTTCTCTTTGTATTGCTTCCTTTGTGTGAAATCCTTGGTGTTCTAGCCAGTCCTTCTGCTTTTCCATTACAAACTGACCACAGTAGGCATGATAACGCAGCATTGTCATTTATCTGGCTGTGCTGGAAACTCAGTGTGCTCTTCTCCAGTGATCATACTTTTCCTGACACGCATGCCCTGCACAGCCTTTAACTGGGAAGATCAGTGTGCTGTTGCTTCTCCTGCTCTAGCTCTGTATGCAGCTGAGAACAGTGGAAATGTGATCACTTAAAAAAGGGGGGCAAAATATATTTATATTGATTTTTATATTTATACACAAATATTTTGCCTTTCATTTCTATTTTAAAGTGAATGGGTTGTTTTACAAGATTAGGGTTTACATAACCTTTAACCTAGGTTTGTCTATAGCAGCACCACCACATAGTACATACAGTCAGGTCCAAAAATATTTGGACATCGACACAATTCTAACATTTATGGCTCTATACACCACCACAATGGATTTGAAATGAAACAAACAAGACGTGCTTTAACTGCAGACTGTCAGATTTAATTTGAGGGTATTTACATCCAAATCAGGTGAACGGTGTAGGAATTACAACAGTTTGCATATGTGCCTCCCACTTGTTAAGGGACCAAAAGTAATGGGATAGAATAATAATCATAAATCAAACTTTCACTTTTTAATACTTGGTTGCAAATCCTTTGCAGTCAATTACAGCCTGAAGTCTGGAACGCATAGACATCACCAGACGCTGGGTTTCATCTCTGGTAATGCTCTGCCAGGCCTCTACTGCAACTGTCTTCAGTTCCTGCTTGTTCTTGGGGCATTTTCCCTTCAGTTTTGTCTTCAACAAGTGAAATGCATGCTCAATCAGATTCAGGTCAGGTGATTGACTTGGCCATTGCATAACATTCCACTTCTTTCCCTTAAAAAACTCTTTGGTTGCTTTTGCAGTCTGCTTTGGGTCATTGTCCATCTGCACTGTGAAGCGGCGTCCAATGAGTTCTGAAGCATTTGGCTGAATATGAGCAGATAATATTGCCAGAAACACTTCAGAATTCATCCTGCTGCTTTTGTCAGCAGTCACATCATCAATAAATACAAGAGAACCAGTTCCATTGGCAGCCATACATGCCCACGCCATGACACTACCACCACCATGCTTCACTGATGAGGTGGTATGCTTAGGATCATGAGCTGTTCCTTTCCTTCTCCATATTCTTCTCTTCCCATCACTCTGGTACAAGTTGATCTTGGTCTCATCTGTCCATAGGATGTTGTTCCAGAACTGTGAAGGCTTTCTTAGACGTCGTTTGGCAAACTCTAATCTGGCCTTCCTGTTTTTGAGGCTCACCAATGGTTTACATCTTGTGGTGAACCCTCTGTATTCACTCTGGTGAAGTCTTCTCTTGATTGTTGACTTTGACACACATACACCTACCTCCTAGAGAGTGTTCTTGATCTGTCCAACTGTTGTAAAGGGTGTTTTCTTCATCAGGGAAAGAATTCTTCAGTCATCCACCACAGTTGTTTTCCGTGGTCTTCTGGGTCTTTTGGTGTTGCTGAGCTCACCGGTGCATTCCTTCTTTTTAAGAATGTTCCAAATAGTTGTTTTGGCCATGCCTAATGTTTTTGGTATCTCTCTGATTTGCTTTGTTTTGTTTTGTTTTGTTTTTTCAGCCTAATGATGGCTTGCTTCACTGATAGTGACAGCTCTTTGGATCTCATCTTGAGAGTTGACAGCAACAGATTCCAAATGCAAATAGCACACTTGAAATGAACTCTGGACCTTTTATCTGCTCATTGTAATTGGGATAATGAGGGAATAACACACACCTGGTGTCAGGGCAGGGCTGTGGAACGGACAGGTAGGCCTAGTGGCAGGGTAACGCACTGGCTGACGACAACCACCACCAACAGACCGAAGTCCCTCAGGGCGCGGAGTCTAAGTCCCAGGCTGCCCTTCACCAGGGCCCCTGATGGTGGGGATGGACTTGACGCAGCCAGGAACCAGGTCGCGGCCCCCGAGACACCCCGGCTGCGGTAATGGCCGCCGCCAATGGCGTGTAGCTGGTGAGAATGACAATAGCGTAGTCAGGCAAGCTGGGTCAACAACAACGGGACAAAACAGTACAGAACAGTAGACAGAGAATCACAGGTCACGGGCCGGGTTCAGCAACGGAAGGTCAGATCGAAGGAAAACACAGAGAATGGTCTAGTCACAAGCCGAGTCAAATACCAGAAGAGTCACGAGCATATACACAGAGCTGTAGCAAGACCAAGACACAAGACACAAGTGCAAAGAGCATGTGCGGATCACAGGCTTATATGTACTCAGCCACACCCCTCTGGGGGATGGACCTCAGAGACCTGAAGGCATAAAAGCTTCCCACCATGCTCAGCATAAATCCAAGATGGATGCCAGCACATGGAGTAACATAACCTCTGGGAAAAGGTAGGACCTTGACACCTGGCCATGGAACAGCTGAGAAGCCAATTGTCCCATTACGTTTGGTCCTTTAACAAGTGGGAGGCACATATGCAAACTGTTGTAATTCCTACACCGTTCACCTAATTTGGATGTAAATACCCTCAAATTAAAGCTGACAGTCTGCAATTAAAGCACATCTTGTTTCATTTCAAATCCATTGTGGTGGTGTATAGAGCCAAAAATGTTAGAATTGTGTCGATGTCCCATCATTTATGGACCTGACTGTATTATCCCAACACCTATTGCTTGGTTGAAGGGGGAACTTTTCTAAAAGAGTTTCTCAGGCAAATAATGCCACTTTGTCAGGAGTAATACAGAGACTCATAATATTGAAATCAGAGGTTTAGCATTATAGCCACCATTATCAGAAGGGGGTCGGCAATGGCAACCCCTCTTTGTCTTTCAACACAAGTGTAATATAAAGTGTATATTCAGCATTTCTTTAGTTTTGAGTTAATTTGGGAGGGATTTAAACTCTGTCAGGTTTTTTTTTTTTTGCCATTCCTGATGGTGGAGGGTGTTCCCTTTCACTTCCTGTTCTGGTACACAAAAGAAAGTAGTGAGGAAGAGAAAGGAAATTCCTGCAAAGTGAGGGGAATTCCCCCTTAGACAGGTGTCACCGGAACAAGTGTCCCCATTGGAAGATTTACCCTCAGCTTTTGTTTTGGTGATAACTGGGACAGAACTGATGAACCACTTGATCTTTGTCTGTGTTTCTATGACAGTAAAAACTCAATTTCCCATCATTTTCTGTCTCAATCAAAATGGTCACCAAGACAAATGAAGTAGGCGGGTCTGACACCATGTGCATAGGAATTCAGAGCTGTGTTGTCATGTCAAAGAGGAAGGTGGGAGCATACTAAATTTCTGCATTAATGCTCTGACTTATCCTTTAAAAATGCAACAAGCTAGAATTTACAGTAGAATATTTTTATGCTTCGATTATACCAAGGAAACGAGGAAGAAGGTCTTGGCACTGGGCACTTATTATTTTGCATATTGATCGGATCATTTCTGATGTGTTCAGATGGCCCATCTAGCTTTAAAGTAAATACTTGCACTGATTGAATAGATATCAATAGCCGTAATGACAAACATATGTCTTAACTTTCGAAGAACAATCGCTAGTGGTCTTTCCTCATCCAGGGTCATTGACAACCACAGCATTTGCAAGCTATTGATGATGGTAATGGAATTTCTTGGCAGAAGACATAAGTGCCTTTGACATCTCAACTAATGAGTCATTGATAACTAAACGTTGGTGTCCTCTTGTAGCTGGTCATAGGTTAGTAGAGTTGGCTTGGCATCTTTCCACCATGAACGCATTCTCACTGTTTAGGCAATTGCCATATTAAGCACGGAAAAAATAGATATGCTACTGTGCTAGGAGTTTTCATGCTGGAGTCTTCACGAGGATCTCAGTCTTCCTCAAACACATTGCCACTCACTGTACATCTTTACACAGCTTCTGCTTATAAATAAAATGTGCTTATACAGCATGCATTCAGCTTTATATAGTAAGCTAGTGCAAAGCCCATATAACCATGGACATAGTGAACTAATTCATAGCGACCGATTATAGTAGATGTTAACCCTAGCTGAATGACATATAGTGCGTTAAAGAACCCGGTAACATAACCTGCCATTATTTGTACAAGAATGCATTTTTGAAACACATTGTAGCATCTCAGCCTTGTTGATCTCCTTCTGCCTCTTTGTAGATGTTCATGTTCTCCAATGATGGCTACATGGCCATACCTTTGGTGGGTTTCCTGGTAGTGACAACAGTGGACCATGCCTATGTAATGAGCACTGAACAGGCCACTTAAACTTTCCATTGGAAGCCCATGTGACAGGGTGAAACTGCAGTAGTACAATTGGGAGACAGGGACATAGAGTTGGCTTTCCAAATAACAAGAAGTACCTGAACAGGAACCTTCATGGTAGGATCACCAGATAATATTTAAATTTAAAATGATTAAAAATGACTTTTGAAATTAAATTGACATGTCAGCTTATATATGATTTAGTGATTTGGAATCTACATTAACTGTAACATAACCTTTTGTTAACAGATTGGTTGCTTTAAGATAGCCATATACTAAAAGATTTCTCTCATTCATATTTATTCTTATTGCATTCTGACAGCCAGAACCTGAGACTGTCAAAATACCCAAAATGTGACTGCACTTAGTTGATTGAAGTCACTGTTTGGCTAACAATTTCTCCACCCCTCTCCTTTGGTTTCTCAGTTGACGTTTGTCGAGCTGGGTTATGTTGGCAGGGCCACACAGAGCGTATTTTGGCCAAAGCTAAATTATGTATGGCCAACTCTAGTTACTGAACTCCACACTTCAAATTGCTCTTTCTACTGCTTTGAATGTTCGTACTCAAATAATTTTGTGTTCTAAAAACTATACTATTGCTATACTAACTATAATTGCAGAAGGACTGTCATGGCCCCGATGCAAGAAACCATAAAGGGCCTCCTTGACCCCTGACCCCCCCCTGCCTGGTCACAAGTGCGACCTTTGCAACCCTGGTAGTTTCACCACTGATGTCATTAGTTTTTTTATGTTTTGTATTTTATTTTACCATTTTGTTTTATACATTTTTTTACCATTTTATTTTTTATTATTTTTTTACAATTTTTTTAGGAGCCCCGTTGGAAGGGGCTTTGGTGACATATCAGGAGTCTCAACAGATCTCTGATGTTCCACCTTTGAGACAGAGAAAGGAGATTGAGGATGCAGCCCTCAATCTCCTTCTCTGCAGCCTCAGCTGCACAGAATGAATGGACAGGAATAGCTCTGTACAGAGCTTCCCACTCATTCACAAACTGAAGCATAGTAAACACAGTGTGCTGTCCTGTTAATGGTTAGCCGACAGCTACAGTAGCTAACAAAACTGACAGAAGCAGCTTGTTTCATTCCAAAACTGAATTTACTTCTGTGAATGGTTCTGTAAAACTGCAATACAATCACATAAACTAAAATTACAATATGCTTGTAAACATATCTCTCACAAATGCATGCAATGAACACATTTCTACAAATAGCTAGCTATAAATCACATTGAATACATTGAAATGCGATCTGGATATATACATGACTTTAACAAACACAATGAAAGAACTTACATGCATATGTGTATCAAATGGTGAAGGAGGGAGACCATCACTGGTGTTCTAGAAGTTAAAAAGGCTGCAGTGGTTTATGGAAAATCTATATTCTTAACATACATGAACTACTTCCTGTTCTTGTTGAGGGGGATAATAAAAACAAGTGCAAATGCAGTGAACACCCAATAGATGGTTCCCTACTAACACAATGATGATATACAGAACACACAGTTTACTATACCTCGGTTATAAATGAGTCAGTGATAGGTACAGATCACTGACTCTATTCATTAAGACAAGGAAGAGGCCAGTAAATGACACATTTACCAGCCCTTTCCCCTCTCTCCATCCTGAAAGCTTCCCCTGCAGCAGCCAGCGGGAGAGGGAAAGGGGGAACTTGGCAGCACTGTGGAGGATGAGGATAAGCTGAAGGAGTACACAGGTGACAGATTACAGCAGTAGATGGAAAGGAGGGGCAGCAGGGCAGTATGTAGAGGAACCGATTCTCTCCATTTCCCTCCTTCAGCTGCTGAAAGGTTTCAAAACAAAAATGGAGGGGATTGGCTCCTCTAAATGCAGCCCCTCTTATCCAGGAGCCTGGAGCATGGGGCTGGGTTGCAATTGCTACCCCTTTAACCCCTGTACGTACACCCCTGTATAAGTGTATGAAAACCAACCTCTAAAGCAGCTGTACAAAATATCCCAAATAGATATTTAAATCATAACATACTAAATAACAGCACTGAATAAACCATAATAAATATAACACTACACCATCCAAGTAAATAAAAATATAATGAACCAATCCTACTATAATTTAAATAATTAATCATATGTATCACATGCTTGTATATTATACTGCAAAATACACACAAAACTCTGAAGAATTAATATGCCACAAACTCGTGCCGTAATAAACAAACAATAAAGTGCCAAGGTGTGTGCAGAACAGACGAATTCACATAAAACATGGGAATT
Organism: Staurois parvus; assembly: GCF_062004578.1. Lineage (NCBI taxonomy): Eukaryota > Metazoa > Chordata > Amphibia > Anura > Ranidae > Staurois > Staurois parvus. The sequence goes on along the minus strand of NW_028318465.1, from coordinate 1,977,477 downwards.
TATTTTGTTTATTTAGCATTGTTTTTTAGTGTGTACACTTTAAATGTTTGACTGTGTCAAAATTGTGTCCTACACTTGTTCACCTATTTACAGCCAATGTACCTTGCCACTTAAAGAGGACCTCCCCCTCCCCATAAAACCGCCAATAATATGTAAGTGGGGGGGGATAAACGAGTATACTTACCTATGCCTGTGACGTCATGTGCTTCATCAAACGCATGCGTGATATGACATTACATGCATCTGCTGAAATTTAAATGAAAACCTTTCCCCCAAAATCACACAAGATCTCAGGGACGTTTTTATTTTACTTTTGAACAGTGCATGTGCAAAATGAGGAGCATGACGTCCTGACATTCATCTCGCGCATGTGCAGTATAACGATACTTCAAGATCTTGCAGTTTAGGTGCGAGATTTCCTAAAGGCAATGGTGATGTTGTCTTCCCTGGGGGCATCTTTTTGGCTAGGATTACATCACCGCTGCTTTCAGGGAAACCAGAAAGTGGAAACCAAAAAAAAATTTCAGTAATATAAGAACGTTTTCTTTAAGAAGTGAGTATTAGGCGATTTCACATCAGCCTGCAGGTACGCATGCCAATGTCGATTTTGGGGAAAGGTTGACTTGCTGCGATTGTCAATATAAAAAAAAAAAAGATTCATCCTGATAAGTGACATTAACTAGAAGTCACAAGTATGCATTTTAGAGAACATTTAAAGTCATTGGGTGACCCTGGGTGACCTCACTTTACCGCTTTTGAAGTACTGCAGGCTGGATATTAGCCTGTTTATACCAGTACACCTTTTGACACCTTTGAGTTTATACTTGATACATTGCCCAAGGGGACCATTGCTGCACACAATGTAACATATGCCAGACCCTGTAAACATACAATAGTTGATGGAACATCTTGTTTCCATTTAATTCACTATAACTTTTGATTTTATGGCAACTTTTTACATAAAGTACTCACTGCATTGATTTATAGATATATTTCTGGATGGATGGATTAACGGTATATATATATATATATATATATATATATATATACTGTACTGTATATCTTCTGCCTGTCTTATAATCCAAATTCTGGATTTCACTGTAGGCTACACTGCATTTAAGCAATAAAGTTTGTGCCAGGACCTGTTCCAATCTGTGAACTAAAAAGTGATGGAGCAGGGGTACATTGATGAGCAATAGAGCCCTAACTGGCTCTCACTCAAAAGGATGGCCATACAGGTAATGATACAATTGATCGATATAACTTTGGTTTTGATGAAAGATGCAGGTAAGTATAAACCTGTTTGTTATTTAGAAAAACATTTTTTTTTGCATTTACAATCACTTTAACCTCCCTGGCAGTATGATTATTTCCAATTTTTGGTGCTGAAAGCGGTACCATTTTTTTGCATGGAAATATGTAGTTTTTTATTGTAGGCTGTAATTTTTAGGAATAACTCACTGAAATCTGTCCGAACAAGAGTCTAGTAAACATTCCGGATATGATAAAACTTGAAACACGAAATCATAAATTATAATTTAAATAATAATCATAAAAAATAATAATATAATAATAATAAATTTAATTCAATAATATAATCAAACCAAAAACACTGAAATTTGAAATACAGAGGCAAATTCGCACATCACTGAGCAAAGTTGCAAAATCGTTTTCAGTGTCTGATGACGAATTTCCCCACGAATCATTATCACTCAATTCTGCAAGTGGTTCTAATTTACTATCGCTGCTCTCTAGCTGGTCTAAAACCGCTTTTGACATAAAGAGACGCTTTTTGGACGCCATGGGCTTTTCTAAGTTCCCAGGCAGAAAGAACAGTCAAAATGTAGGCAGGGCACAGGACAAAGCAGTAGGGACAAAATATATGTGAAATGCATTGAAACAGCAATGTTTTACTATATATTAATCATTTTTTAAAAAATTAAATTTTTTTAAAATTTCAAATTTGCGCCGTCCCGACGTAACAGGGACCGGAACACAGAAGCCGGATGCCGGCACCGTCCGGAGGAGATGGCCGGGGACGCTGCAGGGGACACATTGCGGGAGCGAAGGATAAGGTAAGCGTTACAGGGACCCCCTGAGCAATGCCGCATGGTAAGCCCGAGTGTAGCTCGAGGTTACTGCTCTTGGTACTGACATTTTACCCCGAGCTACACTCGGGAATACCGCCAGGGAGGTTAAGCTTGACAAAAAACCTGGAAGCTGATTGTTTTCTATACAGAGCTGCAGCAGATTTGCACTCTCTAGTTTTAGTAAATTAAACCCAGTATATTCTGACAGCAAAGGCAATCTGACGTCAGAAAACACAGATCAGTAGCTGTAGCTGCTGATCAAGAAACATTTTCCAGCAAGCCCGTTTGACAGAAGTCAAGCATTAAATTGACTTCTGATGAGCAGGAGCAGTCACTCATGAATCAAAATTCAACCGGTCCCTGTTGAACCGGCCACGTTTCATACTTACACTAGCTCCAGGTAGAAATACAGTTAACGTTATTTGATTATAGGAGAAGTAAAGCCAAACCTTTTTTGGCTCTACTACTCCTATGGATCACAGAAGTGCAGTTCGTGCTGCACTCCTGTGACCCATTTTGAGCTGACAGCCGGCTAAAATCTGCTGACAGCAGATGTCACAGAGCCGGTCTAGACTCTGAAAAGATCCTGACCATATGGTCTATACCAGGCATCACTAAATGGCAGACCACGGTCCGGATGCAGACCTAGCCACTGTTTCATCCGGACCCGATCACGCCATATAGGAGCCACTTCTTTCTACCCATCCTCTGCCACTGTTATAACAGCAGAGCGGACAGCAGGAGATTGAACATTTTTGGAGCCAGTGTGGAAGCACAGCACAGTATTGGACAGAGCGCAGGAGCTGTCATAATATTTCTGGAGCAGATGCGGGAAGCAGAGCATTGAATAGAGCGCGGGAGATGCCGGGGTTAACTTTTTAAGCTAACCAGTGGCTGATTGGAAGCAGGGCAGTGCTAGCAGCCAATCACCTGCTGGTTAATACAAAAAGCTAACCCCCGCAGCTCCCGTGCCCTAGTCAATGCTGTGCTTGGGAGAGAAGTAGGGAGGGGCAATGCTGTGGGGGAATTCGAAGGGGGCTCAGTTCTGCTGGGGATTATTAAGGAGCAGAGGACAGTACTGTGGGGGAGAGATGTGAAGGGGGCAGAGGACAGTAGTGTGGGGGGTGATGATTTGAAGGGGGGTTGAGGACTGCTGAAAATAATGTAGGTGTACTGTAAAGGGGTGGGTGGGGGTAATGTGCAGGGGGCCTGAGAACACTACTGTGAAGGTGAAACTGATGTGAAGTTGGGGAATGTGATGTATGGGGGGGGGGGGGGGGACTGAGAACACTGAAGTATAGGGTTTGTGATATACAGTAGGAGAGGGTGTAAAAAAAAATGTGTTTCGGACCTCTTTTGGAAGAAAATTTTACTGGTCAGACCTCCATGAGTTTTAATTCAGTACCCCTGGTCTATACTAAGAATGGCTGTACTCATTTGCACGAGTGCATTCGGACTGTGCCGGTCGTGTGCATTGTCACAGATGTGCACACTGGTGCATGTTGACGCCAACCTGCTGCCAGGACTGGTGACAAACTCTCTTATGTAAGCACAGTGGAAAAGGCCAGAGATTGCTGGATGATTTCCAGATATCAGTACTACTTGCACCTGTGTATCTTCTAATCCTTGGATTTTCCATTACGGACACGGCTTGCCTTTGGACCTTCCTTCTGCTTGACTCCTGGTTTGATACCAGCTTGCTCAAAGGACTCTTTCTCTCCTGACCAACTGTGTGTGACCCTGGCTTGCTCCTCTGACTACTCTCTCCTGTGTATGACCTCAGTTCTGTTCCTAGTCACACTCCTTTCTACTCCCCTGACTTATCTCTTCATGCTGCCATCAGTCTTGACAGACCAGCTTACAGCTCTCCAGTGAACTTCTCCAGCACAACTACCTCCTTTCTCTCACCTCCAGGGGTGCTCAATGCTCAGCCGTAAGGGAAGCCCTCCAATCAGGTGTTTGACACATGGACATTCAGGAAGCCTGCCATGAGTCATTGCTGAAGATGTAACAAAGGAAGGAAAAAGTAAAAAGTATTTTATTTGAATGAAGTGTTTATGGTACAAAGCTTTAGCAAACAAAGATCATTTAAGGGTAAATATCTACTGTAATCGCCTCCGGCCTGCCATATTGGGAAATTATGGATGGCGAGAGCTCTCTTGTTCTGGGAGGACATCAAACGACATCCTCCTAATCTAGCAACGCATGCACGCATCTGGGTGGCACGGCGATCACCAATCATGATAAAGAGCCAATGACGTTGGCTTTTACCATGTGATCAGCTATGTCCAATCACAGCTGATCACATGTAAACAGGAAATTATATTTATTGTTAGTCCTCTCCTCACGCTTACAGCGTGCGAGGAGAAGAGAGCCGATAAGTGGCAATCCTCAGATGGGAAATCTGTACTGATAATCAGTGCAGCCCCATCAGTGCTGCCTTTCAGTGCCCATCACTGATGCCTCTCAGTGTCCATCAATTCTGCCTATCAGTGCCCATCAGTGCTGCCTATCAGTGCCCATCAATGCCACCTATCAGTGCTGCCTATCAGTGGCCATCATTGCCACCTATCAGAGCCACCTATCAATGCCACATATCAGTGCCCATCAGAGATGCATGTCAGTGCCTCCTCATGAGTACTGTCTATTAGTACCCATCAGTGCTGCCCATCAGTGCCCATCAGTACACCCTATCAGTGCCCATTATTGCTGCCTATCAGTGCCGCCTATCAGAGCCGCCTATCAGTGCCCATCGATGATGCCTGTCAGTGCCCATCAGTGCATCTTCTTCAGTGCCGCATATCAGTGCAGCCTCATCAGCGCACATCAGTGAAGGAGAAAAATTACTTATTTACAACATTTTATAACAAAAACTAAGAAAAATGTTTTCTTTTCAAACATTTCGGTCTTTTTTCGGTTGTTTAGCAAAAAATAAAAGTGGTAATTAAATACCACCAAAAGAAAGCTGTATATGTCTCAAAACATTATAAAAATTTTATTTGGGTACAGTGTTGCATGACTGCTCAATAGTCATTCAAAGAGTGACATCGCTGAAGGCTGAAAATTGGCCTGGGCAGGAAGGGAGTGAAAGTGACTGGTAGGCAAGTGGTTAAAGTAGAACTAAAGGCAAAACCTTTTTTATTTTGGATAGAGTAAGGAAAGGTTATAACCCCCATCCTATCTGGGTCCCATTGAGGATATCACCTCTTGTCCCATAGCCAAAATAGTCAGAGTGAGGGATCACTAGAACTAGTGTCCCCATTGAAATAATTCCCCTCTTTTCTGTTCTGGTGACAATCCAAAATTTGGGATTTTCTTTCACACTAACTCTTGCTAATAATGGTAAACAGGGCAACTATAGAGAGAATGAATATTCTTAATGGGATCATAGGCAGCAATCTCTCTCCACTCTATCCAACACTAGAAAAAGTGTTGCCTTTAGTTATACCCTAATTAATATTTTTTTACATTTGCCTCAAGTCAATCTTTAAAGGAAACCTGTAAACCATTGATGACCTCCTTCTTGAAATACTAATTGCCTGGCTGTCTTTTCTGCATTTTTGCATACTTGTTCCAGGTCAATACTTCAGAAAGTACTTAAGGCCTTGAATTAGTATGACAGCCAGGCAACTGGGAATTTTTGAGAAGTAAATGTTAACAACAGTTTTCTTTACAGAAAAAACAATATGAAAAATTGCAGGCACCCATAGCAGCCAAGCGCATTTCGCAGTGCTGGAAACAGAAAAATGCAAAACGAGGCAAAAACACATGTACATGCAGTACCATGTTTGGCGGCGTTTAGTGCTTAGATGTTTATTCATTTAATTGGCCAGAGTACTTGCCATTGAAATGAATAAACACCCCAGCGCTGAACATGGTTAGCACTTAGACACCTTAAGGAGCATTTACATGCGGTTTTGCCACATTTACAACTCTACTTCCTCCTCTCCTACTCCACTTACCATCGGGGTCCCCCAAGGCTCTGTCCTTGGACCTCTCCTATTCTTGGTCTAATCTTCTTCCCTGGGTCACCTGATAGCTTCCCATGGTTGTCAGTACCATTTCTATGCTAATGACACACAAATCTATTTTTCTACCCCTCAGCTCACTCCATCAGTTTCCTCACATATCACCGATTTACTAACCGACATATCAGACTGGATGTCACACCACTTCCTAAAACTCAATCTACCCAAAACTGAGCTCATAATATTTCCTCCCCCACGTGCCTCTTCCCTTGATTTCTCGGTCAAGATCAATAGCACAACTATCAACCCATCCCTGTATGCCAGGGTGCTAGGGGTAACCATGGATTCTGAACTATCCTTTCAAGCCCACATCCAATCCCTGTCCAAATCATGCCGCCTCAACCTCCGCAACATCTCCAGAATACGCCCCTTTGTAACCAATGATACCACAAAGCTCCTAATTCACTTTCTGGTTATCTCTCGACTCGACTACTGCAACTCCCTCCTCATTGACTTACCTTCACATAGGCTATCCCCCCTTCAGTTCCTCATGAATGCTGCCAAGCTCATCCACCTTACCAATTGTTCAGTGTCTGCTACCCCTCTCTGCCAATCCCTCCATTGGTTTCCACTTGCCCAATGAATAAAATTCAAAACTCTAACTTACAAAGTCATGCACAACTCTGCCCCCAGCTACATCACCAACTTGGTCTCAAAATATCACTCAAACCACTCTCTTCAATCCTTCCAAGACCTTCTGCTCTCTAGTTCCCGTGTCACCTCCTCCTATGCTCACCTCCACGACTTTTTCTGAGCTTCTCCCATCCTATGGAACTCCCTAACCCAATCTGTTTGACTATCTCCTAATCAATGCACCTGTAGCTGATCCCTTAAAACCTTTCTCTTTAAAAAAGCCTATCCTGCTTCTAACTAGTGAACTGCTTTTTACTTCCTCCATCAGCTCATCCCCCACAGCTATTACCTTTTGTATCACTCAACCCTTCCTCCTAGATTGTAAGCTCTAACAAGCATGGCCCTCTGTTTCCTCTGGTACCAAATTGTACTGTACTATAATGTCTATCTTCATTTTGTAAAGTGCTGCACAAACTGTTGGTGCTATATAAATCCTGTGTAATAATAATAATTAAGTGTTTTTTTTGGCCAAATCCTTCCTCTCCTGAACGCAATTCTTCTGAGTTCAGGAAAGGGACGTTTCACTGGTCCTAAACTCTGCTGCTGTTAAACTAAAAGTCTAAGTGTTCAGGGGCTTTGGCAAAAAAAATGCTAACAGCTCTTGAACTCACTTTCATGAGCAACAGTGTGCATGAGGCCTTAATCCTATGGGCTGCTATGGAATACTGCATTTGTACATGATCATGGCTCTATGCAGAGCCCACTTATGCCCAGCCTCTGATCCTCAGACTACACAGCAGTCTTCAATGCTCTCTAACACTTCAAGCAGTGTCCTTTTTGATCAATGACCAGTTGCTGACAATTGTCACAAAATGATGAATGTGCAGGAAAAAGGAATTGATTTTAAATCATGTTGCAGCAAAGGAATGCATTGACAATATGTGTTTAATATATTGTTTCTGGATCAATGCCAAACAATGATTTGTGTATTTTTGTATAGATAGCTCATTTTTAAAATAAAGTAATAGTCTATACAGATTTTCACATGGTTAGTAAGTAAGAAAGGTTTATTTTTTTACAATCAATTTTATTACATGAGAACAATGTACTATTCTTATATTTTTTTATGTTGCAGTTCTTTTTCTGAATGTTTATATATTTTTGTGCTAACCTGTCTGGTGCCAAATGTCACCAAGGCTTCTGTACACTGTGGAAAGTCAGTACGTCTTTGTAGGCTTCAGTCATAAAAAATACCCAGTTTTCATTTATTACTTGGTACAGTATATGCTATTTTTTGTTTTGTTTATTCTTTTTTCAATATATTTAGTAAAGTTTAAAAAAAAACAACATGGAATCAAAGCATGTGTAGTTCAACAAACAGTGTGCAGAGGGTTCAGTAGCATTACAACAGTAACAAAAAAAAATCAAAATAATAAAATAAAATAAATTAAAATAAAATAATAAATGAATAAAGAATAAATGTAAAGGAGTCAAAAAGTGAAGGAGTCTTGTATAGAGTGAAGATCATACAGTATAATAAAAGAAATATATATATGTATGCTTTTTATATAGCTATAATGAATCTAATGCTGCAACACAACAACATTCAGAAACATATATACTGTATTGTTTGTGGGTAAAATTATTTGTCTAATTTTATAATTTATGTTAATGGTAAAAATCATTATCCTTACACTTCAGGGTGAGCATTTTCAGATTTTTTATTTTCCAGGTTTTTTGGGGCATTTTTGTGCACATTCTTGAAATGCTCTTCATGTGTTTTTCATGTGTTTTCAAGCTTCAGGTTTTTGGGGTTTTTTAAGCCAATTTAAAGCAGTATTATCTGTTAAATCATATGTCATCGTCATCCTTGCATCTGTTTCCTGTTATTTTGTAAGGTGATGTCTTATGCTATCAAAGTTCTTGAGCCATGTCAGCTATGGCAGTTTTTTAGCAGGTCATATGCCACTTGCCACAGATCTTGTAATAGACATCAATGTAGTTGTACTTCTTGTAAACCCTAACCAGGCGCATGAATGTCTCCACATCTAGTATGGACACTCCTAAATCCTCACTGGCCTGACATTCCTAGGAGGAAAAGACCAGTTATTAGGTGCAAAAATGTGTGAAAAACTTGTTAAAACCCTATGTCGCATGTTTTCTCATGTTCCAATTGGAGTCTATAGGACTAAAAATGTGTGATTCTACCTAAAAAAAGGTCATGTACTTTTACACGTGACATCCTGCAGCTCAGTGCTCTGGTGAGAATAGGCACCATTAAATATAATGAAATCTTCATGCTGCAGATGGTTGCACTACAGGAAAACTGGGTTTGCCATCAAGCATGCCTGTGCAAAGTTTTATAAAGTAGAAGGTTTAGGCTTTTTAATGCAGAAGAGACTTACTATGTCTCATCTGCTATAACATATTCTTATCTGCTTGTTGGCGATGTCAATCTACTATGTGCTCCTTCAGTTGACTGCTGGGCTGATTATCAGGTCTGGAGCCTAAAGTAGGGTACACACTATGAGAAAAGTGGACAAATCATCATCCGATTTTCCACAGAAGTACGTATCATGATGTAACCGTCAGTGATATTAAAGTGTTACTAAACCCAGGACCCTGAATTCACTATATCTGGTCTCCCACAGTACACAGAACATGGAAATGCAATTATTTTGGTAAATATAAACTGATAAATACCTTTTCTCATCAGCAGGTAGAACAATTTTGTGACTTCTATCAGTGTTTAGCACAGCACCGGTAAAGCTTGTAGGAGGAGCTTTCATTTTGCTCTAGGAGGATGTATAACCCCTGTCTGGACAGTGCTGATTGGCCTTGTGCTGATCACATTTGCTCTCCCTAGAAAAAAAAAGACCCTCCAGCAATACTTACCAAACTGAGCATGTGCAGAGTCCCCACACGGTATGTCTTAACAGGAGATAGGAGAGGGACACTAGAAGAAGGGAAGGATCAGAGAAGTCAGGATCAAACGGCCTTTTTACACAATGCATAGGATTAACCCCTTAGGTTCCACAGTGAGTATAGTAAGCATGATTTACTGCATATACAGACTGATTTTACTGTTGTGGGTTTAGCAACACTTTAACTTGTATGATAATTCTCAAACGGTTAAGGCAAAAGTTTTCATTCTTGTTTAGGATTTCTATGTTCGTTGTCACCTTCTGGGTCATTTTGCTTCTGATCATGCACATTTTTTGTATTTGATTATTTTTCGTACAAGCAAAAATCAGACGTTGTGTTCATATACGATAAAAATGTTCTAGCTTGCACCTTTTTTCATCTGAACAATTGGAATCAACTGTTGAATGCACTATACTAAGGATCGTATAATCCAACGATCGTTCCTGGTAGAGATGAGCGAATCGAAGTAGGCGAAGTGGAATTCGAGTCGAATATTGGAAAATTTTCCTACAATGGCGGCGGACATGTGCGGCGACGGAGCGGGGATGTCTGGGAAGGCGCGCAGACAAGGCGCGCTGACCCATAATGCATTCCTTAATGACATGTGATCGCATTAGCCAATCAGCAGCCAGCCAGCCAGCACTGTGTAATGGTCGAGCTATAAATAGCGGCCATTTTAGAATTCTTCATTTGCCTCCAGTCATTCAAGAGAGGCAGACCGCTCTGTATTAGGGACAGAGTTAGGGCCACAGAAACGTTACTTGGGGACAGAGAAACGTTACTTAGGGACAGAGAAGCATTACTCAGGGACACAGAATTGTTAATGAGGGCCACAGAATCGTTACTTAGGGCCAAAGAAAAGCTAGTTAGGGCCACAGAATTGTTACTCAGGGACAGACAGAATTGTTACTGAGTGCCAGAGAATTGTTACTTAGGGCCACAGAAACGTTAGTTAGGGCCACAGAATTGTTACTCAGGGACAGACACAGAATTGTTACTGAGGGCAACAGAACTGTTACTTAGGGCCACAGAAACGTTATTAGGGCCACAGAATTGTTACTCAGGGACAGACAGAATTGTTACTGAGTGCCAGAGAATTGTTACTTAGGGCCACAGAAACGTTAGTTAGGGCCACAGAATTGTTACTCAGGGACAGACACAGAATTGTTACTGAGGGCCACAGAACTGTTACTTAGGGCCACAGAAACGTTAGTTAGGGCCACAGAATTGTTACTCAGGGACAGACAGAATTGTTACTGAGTGCCAGAGAATTGTTACTTAGGGCCACAGAAACGTTAGTTAGGGCCACAGAATTGTTACTCAGGGACAGACACAGAATTGTTACTGAGGGCCACAGAACTGTTACTTAGGGCCACAGAAACGTTAGTTAGGGCCACAGAATTGTTACTCGGGGACAGACACAGAATTGTTACTGAGGGCCACAGAACTGTTACTTAGGGCCACAGAAACGTTAGTTAGGGCCACAGAATTGTTACTCAGGGACAGACACAGAATTGTTACTGAGGGCCACAGAGTTGTTACTTAGGGCCACAGAAACGTTACTCAGGGACACAGAATTGTTACTGAGGGCCAAAGAACTGTTACTTAGGGCCACAGAAACGTTAGTTAGGGCCACAGAATTGTTACTCAGGGACAGACACAGAATTGTTACTGAGGGCCACAGAATTGTTACTTAGGGCCACAGAAACGTTACTCAGGGACACAGAATTGTTACTGAGGGCCACAGAACCGTTACTTAGGGCCACAGAACCGTTACTCAGGGACAGACACAGAATTGTTACTCAGGGACACAGAATTGTTACTGAGGGCCACAGAACTGTTACTTAGGGCCACAGAAACGTTACTCAGGGACACAGAATTGTTACTGAGGGCCACATAACCGTTACTTAGGGCCACATAATTGTTACTCAGGGACAGACACAGAATTGTTACTGAGGGACACAGAATTGTTACTGAGGGCCACAACCGTTACTTAGGGCCACAGAATTGTTACTCAGGGACACAGAATTGTTACTGAGGGCCACAGAACCGTTACTTAGGGCCACAGAATTGTTACTCAGGGACACAGAATTGTTACTGAGGGCCACAGAACTGTTACTTAGGGCCACAGAATTGTTACTCGGACAGACACAGAATTGTTACTCAGGGACACAGAATTGTTACTGAGGGCCACAGAACCGTTACTTAGGGCCACAGAATTGTTACTCAGGGACACAGAATTGTTACTGAGGGCCACAGAACCGTTACTTAGGGCCACAGAATTGTTACTCAGGGACAGACACAGAATTGTTACTGAGGGACACAGAATTGTTACTGAGGTTCACAGAACCGTTACTTAGGGCCACAGAAACATTAATCAGGGACACAGAATTGTTACTGAGGGCCACAGAACCGTTACTTAGGGCCACATAAAAGTTAATCAGGGACACAGAATTGTTACTGAGGGCCACAGAACCGTTACTTAGGGCCACAGAATTGTTACTCAGGGACAGACACAGAATTGTTTCTTGAGGGACACAGAATTGTTACTGAGGGCCACAGAACCGTTACTTAGGGCCACAGAAACGTTAATCAGGGACACAGAATTGTTACTGAGGGCCACAGAACCGTTACTTAGGGCCACAGAATTGTTACTCAGGGACAGACACAGAATTGTTACTGAGGGACACAGAATTGTTACTGAGGGCCACAGAACCGTTACTTAGGGCCACAGAATTGTTACTCAGGGACAGACACAGAATTGTTACTCAGGGACACAGAATTGTTACTCAGGGACACAGAATCGTTGAATTAAAGAGTATGTCAGACAACATGCAGAGGAGTGGCAGAGGAGGCAATGTTTTAGGAGCGAGCAGACGTGGCAGCAGAGGAAGGGGTCGAGGCAGCACTATTCGCAGCCAGAGGCCAGTGCTCCCGGTGTCATCCAGCGGTCGTGTCTCCACCGACAACCCTGCCATCATCGATTGGTTGGCTCGGTCGTCTTCCTCTTCCCAGGTCACCTCTGACACCTACAGCCAACGGTCGGTGGGTACGTCAGACACAACCGTTAGTTGGCATGGCCCGGGACCAAGCCCACTGAAATCACGTGTCCTCTACCTGCCCCTGTCCTTTGGTGTTCCCTCACCAAGCGAAGTATCGCATGCTGTGGGCTCAGCCCCACTGTACAGTGAGGAAGAGCTAACAGAGGGCGGTCAGGAACAGGGGGAGACATCCGCCTTTTCAGCAGCCAGGCGAAGAAGTAGTGGCGAGGAGAGTGGCTCGGTAGCTGGTCTAGAGACAGGTCTGTCTCCTGACCCAGACGCAGCCGAGGGGGCTAGTAGTGAGGCGGAGACCCTACTTGATGATGAGGAGGTTGATCGCACTTGGCAGCCTCGTCGTCATCAGGCAATTTCTTCCGCATCATCAGGAGAAGAGGGTGGCAGCTTGGCAGCGAGCGAAACAGTCGGTGGGTTGCCCAGGAGGCAGCAGGGTCGCAGCAGTGTCAGTGGAGCCAAACGGCCACGGAGTAGAGCATCAGCTCCACTGCAGCCTACCACCACGGCCAGTAGTGGTGCCGGTGTGCACGGAGGAAGCAGCAGTCAGCCAGTGAGGAGTATCGGGGGCAAAGTTTCCTACTCGGCGGTGTGGCAATTTTTCGTCAAGCCGCCCGAGGAAGTAAACGTAGCCGTATGTCGACTATGTGGCCAGAAAGTCAAGCGTGGCCAGGGGGCCCATGTTGGGACTACAGCGTTGCGGCAGCATATGCAGCGTCGCCATTTGGTGGCCTGGGAAAACCGTGATAAAGATACGGCGGTTCTGCCCGCCCCAGCCCCCGCTCCATCACCCGCTCCGTTACTTGCTCCGTCACCCGACGTCAATCGCCCTCCATCAGCCAGTCAAGGCTCCAACACCTCTGCTGAGGGGAGTTGTCGCTCGTTGGCATCTTCCGCTCGTTCAGATGCTCCTTCTCCTGCTACTCCTCTTCACGGATTCCGTCAGCAGTCTTTCTTGGAATCCGTTTCCAAGAGACAACAGTTTGCGAGCACGCACCCGACGGTGCAAAAGCTGAACGTCCTCCTTTCCAAGTTGCTGGTGCTGCAGTCCCTCCATTTCCAAGTGGTGGACTCAGCACCTTTCCGAGAAATGATGGCTTGTGCCGCGCCGCGGTGGAGAGTGGCAAGCCGTCATTTCTTCGCCAAAAAGGCAGTGCCAGCCCTGCATTCACATGTAGAAGACATGGTGGGCCAGTCTTTGAGCATGTCGGTCTCTGCCAAAGTGCACGGCAGCGCCGACGTGTGGAGCTGTAACTACGGTCAGGGACAGTACATGTCATTTACGGCCCACTGGGTGAACGTGGTGCCGTCACAGCCGCACCAGCAACTTGGACAGGTCACGCCGCTTTTGCCTCCACGTTTGCACGTCCTTGGTCCACAAAAGATGTCCGCCTCTACCACCTCTTCTTCCGCCGTGTCCTCAGCCGCCACCCCCGTGCCAAGTCCCATTACCCAACCGGCATATCACATGTGCAGGGCGCAACGGTGTCACGCTGTTCTGCACCTGGTATGCCTTGGCGAACGTAGTCACACAGGGGAGGAACTTCTCAGTGTAATGAACAGAGAAATCGACAGATGGCTGTCTCCGCGCAAACTGAAAATCGGAACCATGTTGACCGACAACGGAAAGAACATGGTGTCTGCTCTGCGTCAAGGAAGGTTGTGCCATGCGCCATGCATGGCTCACGTGTTCAATCTGGTTGTCAAGCGGTTCCTAAAATCCACCATCCCACTGCAAGACATCCTTAAAATGTCACGTAAACTTTGCATGCATTTCAGCCATTCCTACACCGCAAAGCACACCCTCATTGAGCTGCAGCGGCAGAACGGAATTCCACATCATCGCCTGATCTGCGACGTTGCAACAAGGTGGAATTCAACCCTACACATGTTAGACCGCCTTTACGAGCAGCGAAAGGCCATCACCGATTTCCTGATGTTACAAGCGGATAAAGGTACTCCCCTGTGTAACTTCGATGTCAGCCATTGGCAGCTCATGCGTGACACCTGCCGCTTGCTCAGGCCCTTTGAGGAGGCCACGCTATTCGTGAGTCGGCAGGACTATGGGATGAACGACGTCATTCCTCTGTTGCACGTCCTTGAACAAATGCTGTTAACAATGGCTGGTCAGGGTGCGGTAGACGTGGCGCACAGATCTCAACGCCACATGACTTCTGTGGGGGCAGGACAGGAAGAAGAGGAGGAGGTAGAGGAGGACATTTGTGCTCAGGAATTATTGAGTGAAATGGGTGGTTTTTCCACTCAGCGGACAGGAGTGGAGGAGCAGGAGCATCTGGTAGAGGAGGAGGAGGAGGAGACAGAGAACCCAGACGCACCGTGGCAGTATGCTGTGGAGATGGAGGCAGGGAGTCCCTCGCATTCCTTGACACAAATGGCCCATAGCATGCTCGGTTACTTGCGTAGCGACAGCCGAATAGTAACCATCAGACAGAGGGATGACTTTTGGCTGTCTACCTTGTTGGACCCTCGCTACCGTTCAAAAATGGTGGCCTTTTTCACACCTGCTGAGAGGGAGGCCAAAATAACGTACTATAAAAACCACCTATGTAGTCAGTTGGTCTCTGCCTTTGTGCGCCAACGTCCATCCTCAGACACTGTGGGCCCTGTGCGCTCGCGTTCCGCTGCCATGGCAGCAGGGGAGGGGTGGGGTGGTAGGAGCAGTGGCAGCTCCACCAGCAGCGGCTGCCTCAGTCTGCAGTCGATGATGAGTAGCTTTCTTCACCAGCGCAGTGAGGAAACTACTAACCAGCCGCAGCAGCAGCAGCAGCAGCATCAGGTGGACCTGGAGCAGGACCTCAAACAACAGGCTTGGGCCTACTTGGACAGCACCCTGCCAACCGAGGTAGACAATCCCCTTGACTACTGGGCAACGAAACTTGACCTTTGGCCCCAACTAGCTGAATTTGCCCTTGAAAGGCTGTCATGCCCGGCCAGTAGCGTGGCATCGGAGCGCGTGTTTAGTGCGGCAGGAGGTATTGTAACTCCGCGGAGGACACGACTGTCCACCCAAAGTGTGGAGAGACTCACGTTTGTGAAAATGAATCAGGCGTGGATTAGTCTGGATTTCAAACCACCAGTTCCTGACACAACTGACTAAATCCGCCATGAATCATGCCTCAAACATGTGCCACTGTTAGAACCCGCCAGGTGGTGCCCCTGGCTGCCCACTTGACAGACCTACCCAAAGCGTGGAGTCTAAGTCCCGGTCTGTGCTTTCACCAGGGCCCCTGATGGTGGGGATGGACTTGAAACAGACCGGGACCAGGTCACGACCTCCGAGCAGGCCCACCAGTGGCAGGGGCAACCTCCGGGGATGTATGGGTACCGGGAGAGCCAGATGTGAGGAGGACGGCAGGACCTAGCAGGATGGATCACGAGCGGGGGTCCCGTGGGGTAGGCGAGGTACAGAATTGGCAGGCGGAGAGTAGTCAGGTCACACGCAGGGTCAGCAGGATAAGTCAGTCCGTAGAGAGGTCAAAACAAGCCGAGGGTCAGGATGGGAGAAGGCAGAGTAGTCAGGTACAATCCGGGTCAACACAGGAGTAGGCAGCGTAGTCAGGGTCAATCAGGGTCAAAAACACAGGTACAGGACTCAGGAACTCAGATAGACCTTGCGGCGATTACTGACAGTGCAGGGCATCTTTAAATATTGCGCCCTGCACTGTCATTGGCCGCTCGGGACGCGCCCCCGGGCTGTCATTGGCCGCCCGAGGCGCGCCCGCGGGTCCCACTGCGCATGCGCGGCATCCTGTCATCCACGGCTCGCCGGGACCTAGTGCCTGTGTCCCGGCGTGAGCCGTGGCCAGTGCGCATGCGCTGGCCGACAGGACGCCGCGATCCCTGACATTGCCCCCCCCCTATGGGCACCCTCCGGGAGCCCCACTGATCTCTCCACCGCGGGTGGCCACGAAAAAATTCCCGGATGAGTCTGGGGGCGTGAACATCCTGGACGGGCACCCAAGAATTCTCCTCAGGGCCATAACCCTTCCATTTTATCAGGAACTGCGTCTGGCCCCCCCTCTTTCGGCAACTGAGAATAGTTTCTACCTCATATTCCTCCTGGTCACCTATGGCGACTGCCTCAGGAGGTCTGGATTGGCGATCCGGGAAGGAATCTGGTCTGGATGGTTTCAGGAGAGAGACATGGAACACCGGGTGTATTTTGAAAGACTCCGGGAGCTCAAGTTCATAGGCCACTTCATTGATCACCCGTTTAATTGGAAATGGTCCTAGGTACTTCGGTCCTAACTTCCTGGAAGGACACAGCATTTTCAAGTTGGTCGTAGCCAACCAAACCTGATCCCCCGGCTGGAGCAACAGCTCTCCTCTTCTCTTCCTGTCGAACGCCTTTTTACTATCTTCTTGGGCCTTAGTGATGGCCTCTTGAATCGTTTTGTTATTGACAGAAAAGAAATGCAAGACATCTTGAGATGCGGGTACCGGACTTTCGGGCGTTAGGTCGGGGAGAAACGTAGGATGATATCCGAAATTGGTAAAAAACGGTGATTGTCCCGTCGCTGAGTGGCTCGAGTTATTATAGGCGAACTCTGCAGAAGGCAACAGTGTTAGCCAGTCGTCCTGGAGATAGGAGGTGTAGCATCTGAGGTACTGTTCCAATGTTTGATTGGTCCTTTCTGTTTGCCCGTTGGTCTGTGGATGGTAAGCAGATGACAGTGACAGTTTGATTCCTAATGCTTCACATAAGGCTTTCCAGAATCTAGATGTGAACTGGACTCCCCGATCCGATACTATGTCTTCGGGTATCCCATGTAGCCTTACTACTTCCTTGATGAATATCCGTGCAGTCTCCGGTGCCGACGGGGTTCTTTCCAAGGGCACGAAATGAGCCATCTTTGAAAAGCGATCCACGATCACCATTATAGCAGTGTAGCCTTGAGACGGTGGGAGTTCGACCACAAAATCCATGGCAATCATTTGCCAGACCCGTTTGGGTATCGGCAATGGACGCAACAATCCCCAGGCCTTGCTTCTGGAGGGCTTGTTCCTTTGGCAGGTGGGACAGGTCTGGACATAGCGCTCGCAGTCTTTGACCATGTTTGGCCACCAGAATGAGCGCCGTAGTAGCTCCAGAGTCTTCGCCACCCCAAAGTGCCCTGCCATTGGATGGTCGTGGCAGTGCCCCAGGACGAAAGTTTGAACTCCTTCTGGCACCACGATCCGATTTTCCTTCCAAAGCAGACCATCGCGGTCCTGGAGAGGCGACCCAGGCGGGACTGGCAGTCCAACGGAAGCGTCAATCAGTCTGGAGCGAAGTTCCGTTTGCAGGACGAGGAAGCTTCCGGATGGCAAAATTGTGTCAGGTAACACTGTATCGTCGGGGTCCTCAAACATGCGGGACAGAGCGTCTGGTTTTGTATTTTTAGACCCAGGTCGGTACGTTATATGAAAGGTAAATCGAGAGAAGAAGAGAGCCATCTCGCCTGGCGTGGTCTCAGTCGTTTCGCCGTCCTTAAATACTCGAGGTTTTTGTGATCCGTGAATATTAGGATTGGGTGTGTGGCTCCTTCCAGGAGATACCTCCATTCTTCTAGAGCGGACTTGATGGCCAGGAGTTCCCGATCTCCAATATCGTAATTGCGCTCCGCCGGAGTCAACTTCCTGGAGAAAAACGCCACGGGATGCAGTAACTCCTTGGTACCACTCCTTTGGGAAAGAATCGCTCCTACCGCGTTTTCGGAGGCGTCCACTTCCAAAACATATGGAAGAGAAGAATCTGGATGGCAGAGAATGGGAGCAGAAGTAAACAATTTCTTGAGCATGTCGAACGCGGTCTGGGCTTCAGGGGTCCATTTAAAACGAGTCCCTTGTTTAGTCAGTTGCGTGATTGGGGAGACCAGCCCTGAGAAGTTCCTGACAAACTTTCTATAAAAGTTTGCGAATCCAATGAAACGCTGTACCCCCCTCTTATCGGTGGGTGTTGGCCAATCTAAGATCGCCGTGACTTTCTGGGGATCCATCGCGACCCCCGCGGGAGAGAGGACCAGTCCCAAGAACGTTATTTCACACTGTTCAAAACAGCATTTTTCTGCCTTGGCGTAAAGCCCGTGTTGGCGTAAACGTGTTAGGACCCTTGCCACATGCTCCCTATGAGCCTCCAGTGAGGGTGAAAATATCAGGATGTCATCTAGGTAGACAACCACGAAGACATCGAGGAAATCACGAAAGACATCGTTAATAAAGTGTTGGAAGGTGGCCGGTGCGTTACAGAGCCCGAACGGCATCACCAAATATTCGAAATGACCGAATCTCGTACGAAAGGCTGTCTTCCATTCATCCCCCTCCCTGATACGTACAAGGTTATATGCCCCCCGCAAGTCTAATTTAGTAAAAATCGCTGCTGACCCTAACCTCTGGAGGAGCTCAGGGACTAGGGGTAACGGATAGCGATTTTTTACTGTGATTTTATTCAGGTCTCGGTAGTCAATGCAGGGCCGTAACGATTTGTCTTTTTTTTCTACAAAAAACAACCCAGCCCCGGCCAGGGACGTGGACGGGCGAATAAATCCCTTCCGCAGATTGTCATCAATATACTCCCTCAAAACCCCTGATTCTAGTTCCGATAATGGAAAAATGCGACCGAATGAAATCTCAGATCCGGGTAGGAGGTCTATGGGGCAATCGTAGGAACGGTGTGGGGGAAGAATGTCTGCTCCTCGCTTACTAAACACATCTAAGAAATCGTGGTAGGCCGGAGGGATAACCTGAGACAGATCCGTATCACCATCCATGCATAGGAGAAACCGGGGCGGCACGGGCCCTGGGACGTGGCAGTGATCCCGGCAGTATGGTGACCGAAACTGAACCGTTCCCTTCTCCCAATCAACCCGGGGGTTATGGGCCCGCAGCCAGGGAAGCCCCAGAATGATTGGGAAAAGGGGGGATGCGATGGCATCCAGACGGAGGAACTCCTGATGATGGTCAGCCATCGTGGTAAAAATAGGGGGAGTCTCCTGATCCACCACTCCCGACTTTATGCTAGACCCGTCTGCCAGGAAGATGTTAAACCCCCTTTCTTTGGTCTGGAGGGGGATCTTTTGCCGGTGAGCAAAAGTAAGATCAATGAAACAACTACATGCTCCCGAATCAATGATTGCGGTCACCGACAGGGTTCCTCTGGGAAGCTGTAACGACACAGGTATTGCCAGGTAACTAGATAGGTCACCCCTTTCTGTAGGTAAAGGAAAACAGGAAACGGACTTACTCATTTTTGCAGGACAGGAGCGCACCTGGTGACCAGCTTCCCCACAGTACAGACATAGGTTCTGCGATCGTCTCCTCTGACGTTCCTCGGCCGATAACGTGGAACGGGCCAGTCCCAGTTGCATGGGTTCTGAGGTGTCCCCTGCTTCCGTGCTCCGAGCATGGCTCCCTGGGGTTGGAGCTGCTTCTCTCGGTGGGGTCCATGCCACCCTTTGACCCTGGCTACTCCTTTCCAGGCGACGCTCTCTCAGTCTGCGGTCAATTTGGATGGCCAACTCTATCAGTTTCTCAAGAGAGTCCGGTAGTCCTACTCGTGCTAATTCGTCTTTTAGAGAGTCAGACAGCCCAATGCGGAACTGGTGACATAATGCCGCATCGTTCCATCTGGTATCTCCCATCCAACGCCTGAAATCAGACGCATACTCTTCGGCCGCCCGGCGGCCTTGCCGCAGAGAGTATAGAGTAGCCTCTGCAGAGGCAGCCCGCTGGGGGTCGTCATATAGGACGGCCATGGCCTGAAAGAACTCAGTCACGGAATCGAGATGGGGGTCACGCTTCTCCATCAGGCGGTGAGCCCAATCCTGGGGCTCATCCTGAAGGAGAGAGATTATAAACCCCACCTTGACAGTCTCGACGGAAAACGTGCGGGGCTGCAGGTCAAAAAATAAAGTGCACGCGTTCCGGAAGGCCCGAAAACGGCTTCGGTCTCCACGGAATCGTTCCGGCAGGGGAACGCGGGGTTCGGGAGCTAGGGGTGCCGCAACTGCTCCGGATGCTGGAGCAGCGGGTGATTCCGCTGTTGCGGAACTTGGAGCAGGGGGAGTCTGGGTGGCAAACGACTCCATGCGGTCCTCAAGCCGGGTGCAGCGGCTGTGAAAATTCTGGAAGGCCTGGGTCAGAGTCGCCAGGTGCTGGCATATATCCTCTAGGGACGCCGGTCCTCTTCCTGGCTCTGTCATGGCCGCAAGGTACTGTTAGAACCCGCCAGGTGGTGCCCCTGGCTGCCCACTTGACAGACCTACCCAAAGCGTGGAGTCTAAGTCCCGGTCTGTGCTTTCACCAGGGCCCCTGATGGTGGGGATGGACTTGAAACAGACCGGGACCAGGTCACGACCTCCGAGCAGGCCCACCAGTGGCAGGGGCAACCTCCGGGGATGTATGGGTACCGGGAGAGCCAGATGTGAGGAGGACGGCAGGACCTAGCAGGATGGATCACGAGCGGGGGTCCCGTGGGGTAGGCGAGGTACAGAATCGGCAGGCGGAGAGTAGTCAGGTCACACGCAGGGTCAGCAGGATAAGTCAGTCCGTAGAGAGATCAAAACAAGCCGAGGGTCAGGATGGGAGAAGGCAGAGTAGTCAGGTACAATCCGGGTCAACACAGGAGTAGGCAGCGTAGTCAGGGTCAATCAGGGTCAAAAACACAGGTACAGGACTCAGGAACTCAGATAGACCTTGCGGCGATTACTGACAGTGCAGGGCATCTTTAAATATTGCGCCCTGCACTGTCATTGGCCGCTCGGGACGCGCCCCCGGGCTGTCATTGGCCGCCCGAGGCGCGCCCGCGGGTCCCACTGCGCATGCGCGGCATCCTGTCATCCACGGCTCGCCGGGACCTAGTGCCTGTGTCCCGGCGTGAGCCGTGGCCAGTGCGCATGCGCCGGCCGACAGGACGCCGCGATCCCTGACAGCCACTTTCAGGTCTCCTCACACACTGCTGGTGTGTTGAATTTTTTGACATAGGGTGCTGGCAGATTACGGGCCTCCCATAGCTGCTGCCAGGCCCCTAATCTGCCATGGGCCCCTATACCGCCTCCTCATGCTGCTGCCAAGTCCAGAGTCTGTCATGGGTCCCTGTAAGGCCTCCCATTGCTGCTGTCTCCATCGCCACACTCTGCCATGTGCCACATTCAGGTCTCTTCACACTGCTGGTGTGTTGAATTTTTTGACATAGGGTGCTGGCAGATTACGGGCCTCCCATAGCTGCTGCCAGGCCCCTAATCTGCCATGGGCCCCTGTACCGCCTCCTCATGCTGCTGCCAGGTCCACAGTGTCTCATGCCATGTGCCACTTTCAGGTCTCCTCACACTGCTGGTGTGTTGAATTTTTTGACATAGGGTGCTGGCAGATTACGGGCCTCCCATAGCTGCTGCCAGGCCCCTAATCTGCCATGGGCCCCTATACCGCCTCCTCATGCTGCTGCCAAGTCCAGAGTCTGTCATGGGTCCCTGTACGGCCTCCCATTGCTGCTGTCTCCATCGCCACACTCTGCCATGTGCCACTTTCAGGTCTCCTCACACACTGCTGGTGTGTTGAATTTTTTGACATAGGGTGCTGGCAGATTACGGGCCTCCCATAGCTGCTGCCAGGCCCCTAATCTGCCATGGGCCCCTATATACCGCCTCCTCATGCTGCTGCCAAGTCCAGAGTCTGTCATGGGTCCCTGTACGGCCTCCCATTGCTGCTGTCTCCATCGCCACACTCTGCCATGTGCCACATTCAGGTCTCTTCACACTGCTGGTGTGTTGAATTTTTTGACATAGGGTGCTGGCAGATTACGGGCCTCCCATAGCTGCTGCCAGGCCCCTAATCTGCCATGGGCCCCTGTACCGCCTCCTCATGTTGCTGCCAGGTCCACAGTGTCTCATGCCATGTGCCACTTTCAGGTCTCCTCACACTGCTGGTGTGTTGAATTTTTTGACATAGGGTGCTGGCAGATTACGGGCCTCCCATAGCTGCTGCCAGGCCCCTGATCTGCCATGGGCCCCTATACCGCCTCCTCATGCTGCTGCCAGGTCCACAGTCTCTCATGCCATGTGCCACTTTCAGGTCTCCTCACACTGCTGGTGTGTTCAATTTTTTGACATAGGGTGCTGGCAGATTACGGGCCTCCCATAGCTGCTGCCAGGCCCCTAATCTGCCATGGGCCCCTATATACCGCCTCCTCATGCTGCTGCCAAGTCCAGAGTCTGTCATGGGTCCCTGTACGGCCTCCCATTGCTGCTGTCTCCATCGCGGCACTCTGCCATGTGCCACTTTCAGGTCTCCTCACACACTGCTGGTGTGTTGAATTTTTTGACATAGGGTGCTGGCAGATTACGGGCCTCCCATAGCTGCTGCCAGGCCCCTAATCTGCCATGGGCCCCTGTACCGCCTCCTCATGCTGCTGCGAGGTCCACAGTGTCTCATGCCATGTGCCACTTTCAGGTCTCCTCACACTGCTGGTGTGTTGAATTTTTTGACATAGCGTGCTGGCAGATTACAGGCCTCCTATAGCTGCTGCCAGGCCCCTAATCTGCCATGGGCCCCTATATTCCGCCTCCTCATGCTGCTGCCAGGTCCACAGTCTCTCATGGGTCCCTGTACGGCCTCCCATTGCTGCTGTCTCCATCGTCACACTCTGCCATGTGCCACTTTCAGGTCTCCTCACACACTGCTGGTGTGTTGAATTTTTTGACATAGGGTGCTGGCAGATTACGGGCCTCCCATAGCTGCTGCCAGGCCCCTAATCTGCCATGGGCCCCTATACCGCCTCCTCATGCTGCTGCCAAGTCCAGAGTCTGTCATGGGTCCCTGTACGGCCTCCCATTGCTGCTGTCTCCATCGCCACACTCTGCCATGTGCCACTTTCAGGTCTCCTCACACACTGCTGGTGTGTTGAATTTTTTGACATAGGGTGCTGGCAGATTACGGGCCTCCCATAGCTGCTGCCAGGCCCCTAATCTGCCATGGGCCCCTATATACCGCCTCCTCATGCTGCTGCCAAGTCCAGAGTCTGTCATGGGTCCCTGTACGGCCTCCCATTGCTGCTGTCTCCATCGCCACACTCTGCCATGTGCCACATTCAGGTCTCTTCACACTGCTGGTGTGTTGAATTTTTTGACATAGGGTGCTGGCAGATTACGGGCCTCCCATAGCTGCTGCCAGGCCCCTAATCTGCCATGGGCCCCTGTACCGCCTCCTCATGCTGCTGCCAGGTCCACAGTCTCTCATGCCATGTGCCACTTTCAGGTCTCCTCACACTGCTGGTGTGTTGAATTTTTTGACATAGGGTGCTGGCAGATTACGGGCCTCCCATAGCTGCTGCCAGGCCCCTGATCTGCCATGGGCCCCTATACCGCCTCCTCATGCTGCTGCCAGGTCCACAGTCTCTCATGCCATGTGCCACTTTCAGGTCTCCTCACACTGCTGGTGTGTTGAATTTTTTGACATAGGGTGCTGGCAGATTACGGGCCTCCCATAGCTGCTGCCAGGCCCCTAATCTGCCATGGGCCCCTATACCGCCTCCTCATGCTGCTGCCAAGTCCAGAGTCTGTCATGGGTCCCTGTACGGCCTCCCATTGCTGCTGTCTCCATCGCCACACTCTGCCATGTGCCACTTTCAGGTCTCCTCACACTGCTGGTGTGTTGAATTTTTTGACATAGGGTGCTGGCAGATTACGGGCCTCCCATAGCTGCTGCCAGGCCCCTGATCTGCCATGGGCCCCTATACCGCCTCCTCATGCTGCTGCCAGGTCCACAGTGTCTCATGCCATGTGCCACTTTCAGGTCTCCTCACACTGCTGGTGTGTTGAATTTTTTGACATAGGGTGCTGGCAGATTACGGGCCTCCTATAGCTACTGCCAGGCCCCTAATCTGCCATGGGCCCCTATATACCGCCTCCTCATGCTGCTGCCAGGTCCAGAGTCTCTCATGGGTCCCTGTACGGCCTCCCATTGCTGCTGTCTCCATCGCCACACTCTGCCATGTGCCACTTTCAGGTCTCCTCACACACTGCTGGTGTGTTGAATTTTTTGACATAGGGTGCTGGCAGATTACGGGCCTCCCATAGCTGCTGCCAGGCCCCTAATCTGCCATGGGCCCCTATATACCGCCTCCTCATGCTGCTGCCAAGTCCAGAGTCTGTCATGGGTCCCTGTACGGCCTCCCATTGCTGCTGTCTCCATCGCCACACTCTGCCATGTGCCACTTTCAGGTCTCCTCACACTGCTGGTGTGTTGAATTTTTTGACATAGGGTGCTGGCAGATTACGGGCCTCCCATAGCTGCTGCCAGGCCCCTAATCTGCCATGGGCCCCTGTACCGCCTCCTCATGCTGCTGCCAGGTCCACAGTCTCTCATGCCATGTGCCACTTTCAGGTCTCCTCACACTGCTGGTGTGTTGAATTTTTTGACATAGGGTGCTGGCAGATTACGGGCCTCCCATAGCTGCTGCCAGGCCCCTGATCTGCCATGGGCCCCTATACCGCCTCCTCATGCTGCTGCCAGGTCCACAGTCTCTCATGCCATGTGCCACTTTCAGGTCTCCTCACACTGCTGGTGTGTTGAATTTTTTGACATAGGGTGCTGGCAGATTACGGGCCTCCCATAGCTGCTGCCAGGCCCCTAATCTGCCATGGGCCCTTATACCGCCTCCTCATGCTGCTGCCAAGTCCAGAGTCTGTCATGGGTCCCTGTACGGCCTCCCATTGCTGCTGTCTCCATCGCCACACTCTGCCATGTGCCACTTTCAGGTCTCCTCACACTGCTGGTGTGTTGAATTTTTTGACATAGGGTGCTGGCAGATTACGGGCCTCCCATAGCTGCTGCCAGGACCCTGATCTGCCATGGGCCCCTATACCGCCTCCTCATGCTGCTGCCAGGTCCACAGTGTCTCATGCCATGTGCCACTTTCAGGTCTCCTCACACTGCTGGTGTGTTGAATTTTTTGACATGGGTGCTGGCAGATTACGGGCCTCCTATAGCTGCTGCCAGGCCCCTAATCTGCCATGGGCCCCTATATACCGCCTCCTCATGCTGCTGCCAGGTCCAGAGTGTCTCATGGGTCCCTGTACGGCCTCCCATTGCTGCTGTCTCCATCGCCACACTCTGCCATGTGCCACTTTCAGCTCTCCTCAGACACTGCTGGTGTGTTGAATTTTTTGACATAGGGTGCTGGCAGATTACGGGCCTCCCATAGCTGCTGCCAGGCCCCTAATCTGCCATGGGCCCCTATATACCGCCTCCTCATGCTGCTGCCAAGTCCAGAGTCTGTCATGGGTCCCTGTACGGCCTCCCATTGCTGCTGTCTCCATCGCCACACTCTGCCATGTGCCACATTCAGGTCTCTTCACACTGCTGGTGTGTTGAATTTTTTGACATAGGGTGCTGGCAGATTACGGGCCTCCCATAGCTGCTGCCAGGCCCCTAATCTGCCATGGGCCCCTGTACCGCCTCCTCATGTTGCTGCCAGGTCCACAGTGTCTCATGCCATGTGCCACTTTCAGGTCTCCTCACACTGCTGGTGTGTTGAATTTTTTGACATAGGGTGCTGGCAGATTACGGGCCTCCCATAGCTGCTGCCAGGCCCCTGATCTGCCATGGGCCCCTATACCGCCTCCTCATGCTGCTGCCAGGTCCACAGTCTCTCATGCCATGTGCCACTTTCAGGTCTCCTCACACTGCTGGTGTGTTCAATTTTTTGACATAGGGTGCTGGCAGATTACGGGCCTCCCATAGCTGCTGCCAGGCCCCTAATCTGCCATGGGCCCCTATATACCGCCTCCTCATGCTGCTGCCAAGTCCAGAGTCTGTCATGGGTCCCTGTACGGCCTCCCATTGCTGCTGTCTCCATCGCCACACTCTGCCATGTGCCACTTTCAGGTCTCCTCACACACTGCTGGTGTGTTGAATTTTTTGACATAGGGTGCTGGCAGATTACGGGCCTCCCATAGCTGCTGCCAGGCCCCTAATCTGCCATGGGCCCCTATACTGCCTCCTCATGCTGCTGCCAAGTCCAGAGTCTGTCATGGGTCCCTGTACGGCCTCCCATTGCTGCTGTCTCCATCGCCACACTCTGCCATGTGCCACATTCAGGTCTCTTCACACTGCTGGTGTGTTGAATTTTTTGACATAGGGTGCTGGCAGATTACGGGCCTCCCATAGCTGCTGCCAGGCCCCTAATCTGCCATGGGCCCCTGTACCGCCTCCTCATGCTGCTGCCAGGTCCACAGTGTCTCATGCCATGTGCCACTTTCAGGTCTCCTCACACTGCTGGTGTGTTGAATTTTTTGACATAGGGTGCTGGCAGATTACGGGCCTCCTATAGCTGCTGCCAGGCCCCTAATCGGCCATGGGCCCCTATATACCGCCTCCTCATGCTGCTGCCAGGTCCAGAGTCTCTCATGGGTCCCTGTACGGCCTCCCATTGCTGCTGTCTCCATCGCCACACTCTGCCATGTGCCACTTTCAGGTCTCCTCACACTGCTGGTGTGTTGAATTTTTTGACATAGGGTGCTGGCAGATTACGGGCCTCCCATAGCTGCTGCCAGGCCCCTGATCTGCCATGGGCCCCTATACCGCCTCCTCATGCTGCTGCCAGGTCCACAGTGTCTCATGCCATGTGCCACTTTCAGGTCTCCTCACACTGCTGGTGTGTTGAATTTTTTGACATAGCGTGCTGGCAGATTACGGGCCTCCTATAGCTGCTGCCAGGCCCCTAATCTGCCATGGGCCCCTATATTCCGCCTCCTCATGCTGCTGCCAGGTCCACAGTCTCTCATGGGTCCCTGTACGGCCTCCCATTGCTGCTGTCTCCATCGTCACACTCTGCCATGTGCCACTTTCAGGTCTCCTCACACACTGCTGGTGTGTTGAATTTTTTGACATAGGGTGCTGGCAGATTACGGGCCTCCCATAGCTGCTGCCAGGCCCCTAATCTGCCATGGGCCCCTATACCGCCTCCTCATGCTGCTGCCAAGTCCAGAGTCTGTCATGGGTCCCTGTACGGCCTCCCATTGCTGCTGTCTCCATCGCCACACTCTGCCATGTGCCACTTTCAGGTCTCCTCACACACTGCTGGTGTGTTGAATTTTTTGACATAGGGTGCTGGCAGATTACGGGCCTCCCATAGCTGCTGCCAGGCCCCTAATCTGCCATGGGCCCCTATATACCGCCTCCTCATGCTGCTGCCAAGTCCAGAGTCTGTCATGGGTCCCTGTACGGCCTCCCATTGCTGCTGTCTCCATCGCCACACTCTGCCATGTGCCACATTCAGGTCTCTTCACACTGCTGGTGTGTTGAATTTTTTGACATAGGGTGCTGGCAGATTACGGGCCTCCCATAGCTGCTGCCAGGCCCCTAATCTGCCATGGGCCCCTGTACCGCCTCCTCATGCTGCTGCCAGGTCCACAGTCTCTCATGCCATGTGCCACTTTCAGGTCTCCTCACACTGCTGGTGTGTTGAATTTTTTGACATAGGGTGCTGGCAGATTACGGGCCTCCCATAGCTGCTGCCAGGCCCCTGATCTGCCATGGGCCCCTATACCGCCTCCTCATGCTGCTGCCAGGTCCACAGTCTCTCATGCCATGTGCCACTTTCAGGTCTCCTCACACTGCTGGTGTGTTGAATTTTTTGACATAGGGTGCTGGCAGATTACGGGCCTCCCATAGCTGCTGCCAGGCCCCTAATCTGCCATGGGCCCCTATACCGCCTCCTCATGCTGCTGCCAAGTCCAGAGTCTGTCATGGGTCCCTGTACGGCCTCCCATTGCTGCTGTCTCCATCGCCACACTCTGCCATGTGCCACTTTCAGGTCTCCTCACACTGCTGGTGTGTTGAATTTTTTGACATAGGGTGCTGGCAGATTACGGGCCTCCCATAGCTGCTGCCAGGCCCCTGATCTGCCATGGGCCCCTATACCGCCTCCTCATGCTGCTGCCAGGTCCACAGTGTCTCATGCCATGTGCCACTTTCAGGTCTCCTCACACTGCTGGTGTGTTGAATTTTTTGACATAGGGTGCTGGCAGATTACGGGCCTCCTATAGCTGCTGCCAGGCCCCTAATCTGCCATGGGCCCCTATACCGCCTCCTCATGCTGCTGCCAGGTCCAGAGTCTCTCATGGGTCCCTGAACGGCCTCCCATTGCTGCTGTCTCCATCGCCACACTCTGCCATGTGCCACTTTCAGGTCTCCTCACACTGCTGGTGTGTTGAATTTTTTGACATAGGGTGCTGGCAGATTACGGGCCTCCCATAGCTGCTGCCAGGCCCCTGATCTGCCATGGGCCCCTATACCGCCTCCTCATGCTGCTGCCAGGTCCACAGTGTCTCATGCCATGTGCCACTTTCAGGTCTCCTCACACTGCTGGTGTGTTGAATTTTTTGACATAGGTTGCTGGCAGATTACGGGCCTCCTATAGCTGCTGCCAGGCCCCTAATCTGCCATGGGCCCCTATATACCGCCTCCTCATGCTGCTGCCAGGTCCAGAGTCTCTCATGGGTCCCTGTACGGCCTCCCATTGCTGCTGTCTCCATCGCCACACTCTGCCATGTGCCACTTTCAGGTCTCCTCACACACTGCTGGTGTGTTGAATTTTTTGACATAGGGTGCTGGCAGATTACGGGCCTCCCATAGCTGCTGCCAGGCCCCTAATCTGCCATGGGCCCCTATACCGCCTCCTCATGCTGCTGCCAAGTCCAGAGTCTGTCATGGGTCCCTGTACGGCCTCCCATTGCTGCTGTCTCCATCGACACACTCTGCCATGTGCCACTTTCAGGTCTCCTCACACTGCTTGTGTGTTCAATTTTTTGACATAGGGTGCTGGCAGATTACGGGCCTCCCATAGCTGCTGCCAGGCCCCTGATCTGCCATGGGCCCCTATACCGCCTCCTCATGCTGCTGCCAGGTCCACAGTGTCTCATGCCATGTGCCACTTTCAGGTCTCCTCACACACTGCTGGTGTGTTGAATTTTTTGACATAGGGTGCTGGCAGATTACGGGCCTCCCATAGCTGCTGCCAGGCCCCTAATCTGCCATGGGCCCCTATATACCGCCTCCTCATGCTGCTGCCAAGTCCAGAGTCTGTCATGGGTCCCTGTACGGCCTCCCATTGCTGCTGTCTCCATCGCCACACTCTGCCATGTGCCACATTCAGGTCTCTTCACACTGCTGATGTGTTGAATTTTTTGACATAGGGTGCTGGCAGATTACGGGCCTCCCATAGCTGCTGCCAGGTCCCTAATCTGCCATGGGCCCCTGTACCGCCTCCTCATGCTGCTGCCAGGTCCACAGTGTCTCATGCCATGTGCCACTTTCAGGTCTCCTCACACTGCTGGTGTGTTGAATTTTTTGACATAGGGTGCTGGCAGATTACGGGCCTCCTATAGCTGCTGCCAGGCCCCTAATCTGCCATGGGCCCCTATACCGCCTCCTCATGCTGCTGCCAAGTCCAGAGTCTGTCATGGGTCCCTGTACGGCCTCCCATTGCTGCTGTCTCCATCGCCACACTCTGCCATGTGCCACTTTCAGGTCTCCTCACACTGCTGGTGTGTTGAATTTTTTGACATAGGGTGCTGGCAGATTACGGGCCTCCCATAGCTGCTGCCAGGCCCCTGATCTGCCATGGGCCCCTATACCGCCTCCTCATGCTGCTGCCAGGTCTACAGTCTCTCATGCCATGTGCCACTTTCAGGTCTCCTCACACTGCTGGTGTGTTGAATTTTTTGACATAGGGTGCTGGCAGATTACGGGCCTCCCATAGCTGCTGCCAGGCCCCTAATCTGCCATGGGCCCCTATATACCGCCTCCTCATGCTGCTGCCAAGTCCAGAGTCTGTCATGGGTCCCTGTACGGCCTCCCATTGCTGCTGTCTCCATCGCCACACTCTGCCATGTGCCACTTTCAGGTCTCCTCACACACTGCTGGTGTGTTGAATTTTTTGACATAGGGTGCTGGCAGATTACGGGCCTCCCATAGCTGCTGCCAGGCCCCTAATCTGCCATGGGCCCCTATATACCGCCTCCTCATGCTGCTGCCAAGTCCAGAGTCTGTCATGGGTCCCTGTACGGCCTCCCATTGCTGCTGTCTCCATCGCCACACTCTGCCATGTGCCACTTTCAGGTCTCCTCACACACTGCTGGTGTGTTCCATTTTTTGTCATAGGGTGCTGACAGATTACGGGCCTCCCATTGCTGCTGCCAGGCCTGTAATCTGCCATGGGCCCCCGTACCGCCTGGTCACGCTGCTGCTGGGTCCACAGTGTGACATGGGTCCCTGTACCGCCTCCCATTGCTCCCACTCTGCCATGTGCCACTTTGAGGTCTCCTCACACTCCTGCTGGTTTCCATTTTGTCATAGGTTGCTGTATGGCCTCCCATTGCTGCTGCCTCCACCACCACACTGTGGCTCCAAACACTGGTTTTGGCCCCGTGACTGGCCAAATGAGTGAAGTGTGCGGTGATTCTAAGATCGACGGCACTCATCTGCATGTCATACTGACTGACAGTATTATTTCTCTTCCCCAGCAGACTCCAAGGGCATTTAAATTAAAGGTACAGTGTTCTGCACTAATATTAAGTCTCTCTGAAGCCTAGAAACACCATTTTTTAAGTTAAATTCACAGCGAATATATTCGACTCGAATTGAATATTGTCCACGAATTTGCCGAATCAGTCGAATTGAATTTTTGAATACTTCGCTCATCTCTAGTTCCTGGTACAGATTTTTCTCCGTATATTTTCCCAATATGGTGTACACAGCTTAAGCATAAACAGAAGAAGCACACACCAGTGACAGGCAAATCTGCTGCTAATTGTAGAACAAAGCAGGAGGACAATGAGGACAAGCCACGTGGCAGTGCACCTGCTCCAGTACAGATTTAGACATTTCTCTGTGGGCAAGACCTCTCATAGAGGTTTTCCATCTTGTTTTGAAGCTGGCATTATTCAAAAAACCATGCAACAGGTTGAAACATGCATGGATCCAATTACCTCCATTGCCCAGTGCCCTGGGTGTATCTTTCCTAGGAGTGCAAATGATTCCAACATGCTGATGTACCTGGATGTACTTTCTGTGACCTCCCTTCTCCTGTAGAAGCACCAAGTGAAACGCGTTGAGACTAGATATGAGCAAATTATTCAAAAATTCGATTCGGCTGATTCGCCGAATTTGCGGGAGAAATTCGATTCGATGCAAATTTATTCGCTGCGAATTTAACTTATTAAAAGGGTTTCTAGGCTTCAGAGAGCCTTTATATTAGTGCAGAACACTGTACCTTTAATTTAAATGCCCTTGGAGTCTGCTGGAGAAGAGAAATAATACTGTCAGTCAGTATGACATGCAGATGAGTGCCGTCGATCTTAGAATCACCGCACACTTCACTCATTTGGGCAGTCACGGGGCACGACGAAGAAGAAGAAGAAAAAGAAGAAGAAGAATGAAAAGAAGAATGAAAAGAAGAAGAAGAATGAAAAGAAGAAGAAGAAGAATGAAAAGAAGAATGAAAAGAAGAAGAAGAAGAATGAAAAGAAGAATGAAAAGAAGAAGAAGAATGAAAAGAAGAAGAATGAAAAGAAGAATGAGAAGAAGAATGAAAAGAAGAATGAAAAGAAGAATGAGAAGAATGAAAAGAAGAATGAAAAGAAGAAGAAGAAGAATGAAAAGAAGAATGAGAAGAAGAATGAAAAGAAGAATGAAAAGAAGAATGAGAAGAATGAAAAGAAGAATGAAAAGAAGAAGAAGAAGAAGAAGAATGAAAATAAGAAGAAGAAGAATGAAAAGAAGAAGAATGAAAAGAAGAAGAAGAAGAATGAAAAGAAGAAGAAGAAGAAGAATGAAAAGAAGAATGAGAAGAAGAATGAAAAGAAGAATGAAAAGAAGAATGAGAAGAATGAAAAGAAGAATGAAAAGAAGAAGAAGAAGAATGAAAAGAAGAAGAATGAAAAGAAGAATGAAAAGAAGAAGAAGAAGAATGAAAAGAAGAAGAAGAAGAATGAAAAGAAGAATGAAAAGAAGAAGAAGAAGAATGAAAAGAAGAAGAAGAAGAATGAAAAGAAGAATGAGAAGAAGAATGAAAAGAAGAATGAAAAGAAGAATGAGAAGAATGAAAAGAAGAATGAAAAGAAGAAGAAGAAGAATGAAAAGAAGAATGAGAAGAAGAATGAAAAGAAGAATGAGAAGAATGAAAAGAAGAATGAAAAGAAGAAGAATGAAAAGAAGAAGAAGAAGAATGAAAAGAAGAATGAAAAGAAGAAGAAGAAGAATGAAAAGAAGAAGAAGAAGAATGAAAAGAAGAATGAAAAGAAGAAGAAGAAGAATGAAAAGAAGAAGAAGAAGAAGAAGAATGAAAAGAAGAATGAAAAGAATGAAAAGAAGAATGAGAAGAAGAATGAAAAGAAGAATGAAAAGAAGAATGAAAAGAAGAATGAAAAGAAGAAGAAGAAGAATGAAAAGAAGAAGAAGAAGAATGAAAAGAAGAATGAAAAGAAGAAGAAGAATGAAAAGAAGAAGAAGAAGAATGAAAAGAAGAAGAAGAATGAAAAGAAAAAGAAGAAGAAGAATGAAAAGAAGAAGAATGAAAAGAAGAAGAATTCCAGTACAGCAAAAAGTGTATCTGCAGAGAGCTCCGCTATTTCTGACAGTTCTCTGACAGTTCCTTCACATTTACAGCGGTTGAAACATTGTATCTATTTGTTTCCGAATAAAAACATCTGTATCCTAAATGGAAACAAATAGATACAATGTTTCAACCGCTGTAAATGTGAAGGAACTGTCAGAGAACTGTCAGAAATAGCGGAGCTCTCTGCAGTGACACTTTTTGCCGGCTGATCAGGGAAAATTCGATTCGTGCATCCGAAGTTTGCTAAAATTCGGATTCGGTGCGAATCGAATTTTTCCTAATATTCGAAACGAATTCCACTTCGCCAAGTTCGATTCGCTCATCTCTAGTTGAGACTTTCAACTTCTCCACAGCCAACATTTTGATCAATATATGGTTATGTTAAAGTCATTACTTGAGGTCTGGAGAGGATTTCCTTAGCTGACCCTCTGATTGAATATAAATACATTATGTGGATGGGTTTCTAATGGTTTGCTGCATTCATATTATGTTTATATTTGCTTATTGTGTGTGGACTATCATTACTTTTTTGGTTTGGCTTGCCATTTTTTGGGCTTTTAATATAGCTACTATGTTTAACCTCCTTGGCGGTATGATTCCTTCTGATTTTTTGTGCTGAAAGCGGTACCATTTTTTCGCATGGAAATAGTTTTTTATTGTAGGCTGTAATTTTTAGGAAAATTTCCCCACAAATCATTATCACTCAATTCTGTAAGTGGTTCTGATTTACTATCGCTGTTCTCTCGCCGGTCTAAAACCGCTTTTGACGTAAATGGACGCTTTTTGGACGCCATGGACTTTTCTAAGTTTCCAGGCAGAAAGAACAGACAAAATGCAGGCAGGGCACAGGGCAAAGCACTAGGGACAATATGTATGTGAAATGGGATGAAACAGCAATGTTTTACTATTTAAAATTGAAAAAAAAAAATATGACATTTTTTAAATTTTTTAAATTTCCCACCGCCGGCGGCGCCCGTACGTCCCGACGTCACGGGGACCGGAACACAGAAGCCGGATGCCGGCATCGGCCAGAGGAGATGGCCGGGGACGCTGCAGGGGACACATCGTGGGAACGAAGGACAAGGTAAGTGCTGCAGGGACCCCCAGAGCAGCGCCGCATGGTAAGCCCGAGTGTAGCTCGGGGTTACCGCTTGTGGTATAGAAATTCTACCCCGAGCTACACTCGGGAAAACCGCCAGGGAGGTTAAAGTGTTACTAAACCCAGGACCCTGCATTCACTATATCTGGTCTCCCAAAGTACACAGAACATGGAAGTGCAATTATTTTAGTAAATATAAACTGCTAAATACCTTTTCTCATCAGCAGTTAGAGCAGTCTTGTGACTTCATCAAAGCACTGGTTAAAGCTTGTAGGAGGAGTTTTATTTCTGCTCTAGGAGGATGCAAAACCCCTGACCCTCTGTCTGGACAGTGTTGATTGGCCCTGTACTGATCATATGCACCCTACCAAGAAAAAAAAACTCTCTAGCAATACATACTAAACTAAGCATGTGCAGAAGGGCTATGGGTTCAGTCTGTCTTATCAGGAGATAAGACATGGACATTTGAACAAGAGGAGGAGCAGAGAAGTCAGGATTAAACTGCCTTTTTACACAATGCAGAGGATTAACCCCTTAGGTTTCACAGTGAGTATAACAAGCATGCTTTACTGCATATACAGACTGATTTTACTGTTGTGGGTTTAGTAACACTTTAATGGTCAAATCTTAAAGTGGTTCTAAAGGCTTAAGGTTTTTTGCCTTCATGTATTCTATGCATGAAGGCAAAAAACCTTCTGTGTGCAGCGCCCCTCCCATACTTATCTGAGCCCCCTCTGACCTAGCAACGTTCTCGACAGCCTCTGCTGTCTGGGGACTCTTCCTTCTCATTGGCTGAGACAGCAGCAGGAGCCCAATGGCTCCCACTGCTGTCAATCATAGCCAGTGAGCCAATGAGGGCAGAGCAGAAGGGGGGGGCGAAGCAGAGCCATGGCTCTATGTGTCTTATGAACGCAAAGAGCAGCAGCTCAGGGAGGAGCATGTAGCAGTGCCCCCCAGGGCAAGTGGCTTTCCCTGGGGGCACTGCTTGAGGGGGAGGAGCCAGGAGCTCTGGAGGGGAACCAAAAAGAAGAGAATTGGAGTTGCTCTGTGCAAATTGACTGCACAGAACATTTAAGTATGACATATTTATTATTTAAAAAAACAAAAACTAAGCTTTAGTGTCACTTTAATAAAATTTGGATTTTAACATATATATGTAGTAACATTCTTTGAAGTATATCCACTTTAAAAATCTCTACAAAATTCCTTTTGTTCTATTGAACATACTGTATATATTACTGTTTATCATTTTTGGGATGTGATGGTAAAAACTTGTATACTCCCAGCACTGCAGTATCCAGGAGAAAAATGTAGCAATACTCAGGGCTTTCTTTTAGTGGGGACGTGGGCGGAACGTAATTCCAGAATCTTCAGTATTGAATATATGTAATGGCAAGGGGTGTGCTGGAGTATCTATTGATGCTGGCTGCTCTAAGATCTATTGTCATTGGTGGGGATCTGCTTCTGTGTGAGGATCTATTGTTGCTGGCAGGAATCTATTGTTGCTGGGGGGTCTTATGTTGCTGGTAGGGATCTACTGTTGAGGAGGAGGTTGCTGGCTGCAAGGAAATCTGTTATTACTGCTGGGGGGTGTCTAATGATGCGGGGGTAGATCTTTTGTTGCTGGGGGTGAAGCTTTGTTTTTAGTTGTGCTGGTGTGGGATCTATTGTTGCAGCAGGTGATATATTGTTGCTGGAGTGGGGTCAATTATTGCTAGGGGAGTCTATTGTTGTGTGGGAGATCTATTGTTGCTGGGGGATCTATTGTTCCTGGCTGCAGGAGATCCATTTTACTGCTTTTCTTGCTATCATTAACAAATTCCATCCCCCTCTTCTCGGGTTCACCGCAGGCTCTCCTGGCTATTCCTGTGTGTCGGATGTCCCCACAGCAAGCAGCTTGCTATGGGGCACCCACTGATATGTATCCATTCACACACGGACCTGGGGCTTGCCCCCCCCCCACACTCATTGGCTGACTGGCTGTGATTAACAGCAGCAGGAGCCAATGGGACAGCCAATGCTGTCATTCACATCACTGGATCTCAATGGGTCTCAGGTAAGTATTGAGGAGGCTGGGGGCACTTCTGCACACAGGTTTTTTTACCATCATGCATAGAATACATGAAGGTAAGAAACCTTCAGCCTTCACAACCACTTGAAATATATTGCAGTTTACCATTCCTTGTGGTGGTGTCATTAGAATTATTTTTTCAATATAAACCTAAATATTATTATTATGATGCCGGATTTATATAGTGGCAACAGTTTACGCAGCACTTTGTAAAACAAAGGGAAACAGTACAGTTACAATACAGATCAATGCAAAGCAAGGGGATTAGGAGGATCATGCTGTTAAAGGTTTATAATCTAAAAGGCAAGGGAAAGTGATACAAAAGGAAAAAACTGTGAGAGATGAGTTGATGGAGAAAGCAAAAAGTTCAGATGTTAGGAAGAGGCAGGATAGGCTTCTCTGAAGGGATGCCTTTTAAGTGATCGCCTGAAGGCAGACAAATATCTAATATTATCAGCCTTCCCAGTTCCTTTCTCCGGATTACTAATCCCTCTACCCCTCATGTACTGGACAAAAGGAGAATGGGAGGTGTTCTATTCTATGGAGACCAGTAGATCTACTGGTACACTCCCCAGGTGAAAATAAAAGAGACAAAACCTATCCCCCCCCTACAAAAAAACAAAAAAGAAAACAAATGCAACCTCCATATCTATGGACTGGTAATCTGCAATATTTTACATTTTTTGTTTGGTTTTGGGATCAATAGCACACAATTCAAATATACACCTAAATTAGCTGAACTCCAATGGTTTTTTGTTTTACCTAAAACACATATAAACCACATATAAACCCTGAAGAAACATTTTAGAGTTTGTTTAATAATGTCAAAAATAAAGAAAGTGACCTTTGTAATTATTCAGCTGCCTGCATGGTGGTTTGTACATACTTTCTTTATCTTTTATGGCCACAACTAAAAAATAACTGTAAACATTTTTTTTTAGTTGGGTAAATACTACAGTATACTGCATTAGAAAATGTTGTATTCTGATATGCAGACAGCAGGTGGAGCTTTATGTTCACTTTCATATGTTTTCCATTTTACCCTTACCTCCTGCAAAAGAAAGGGACAATGTCACCAGCACACCGATGATCACCAACATGGGTCCAGAGGTTTTAATGAATGATCGATCACATAGTTACAGCAAGGCAACGTTTCAGAGTCTTGCAGGACCAGAGGCGGACTGACCATTTGGAAACGCGGGCACTGCCCGAGGGCCCGGGGTCAGTAGGGGGCCCCATGAGATGCCCCTGGTACCTTTTTCATTGGCATTTTTGAGTTTGGGCAAGGACACAGGGGCCCCATGATCCCCTATTGCCCGGGGGCCCCATGAGTTGTCAGTCCACCCCTGTGCAGGACCCCTTCATCAGGCACATCCTCGGTGTGCTGGTGACATTCTCCTTTGCTGATTCTGTTCGGTTCCAGCCGACAGTTGCTGCAGCACCCACTTATACACACAGCCATTTTTAACACAGGAACGTGTGTGTTGGGATTGTACACTTGCATCCTAGCCTCAGGGTGTCTCCAATATGGATGGAGGAGTAACAAAGACAAATTCAAACAGAAACATTGTCAGTCTGGGGGAAGGGTAGTGTTAGACTTACATGGACTCCACTAATAAATTAAAGAGGAACTCCAGCTCACACTTAAAGTGTGGTTGTAAACCCTTACCTATACCCAGTGAAGTGACTGGCCTCAGATGATGCACAGAAATGAAACCAATCCTCCAACATAAGTTGTACTTGTTTATCTGCAACAATTTGTCCTGCACATCCTTGTAAAAGGATTTTCACAGACTCACAAAGCAGGGGGCGGGCAGCTGCTGTTACACACTGTACATGAGCTCTGAGAGCTGATTGGAGGGAAGGGACACACCCCCTTCACACAGCACACAGGAACAGAGCTGAGACTGCCAATCATAAGCTGTGTGCTTTTTATGGGGAATTTTGGTTTTCGCTATATTTCATTATTGTATGTTTATTTTGCACAGATTTGCACTATTTTTGTTTTGTTATTTATAAGCACTACACTTTTACTATTGCATTTTTTGGGGTTTTGTATCATTACTCTTGGTGTCAGCTGCTATTTTTTTTTGTTGTACCTGAGCACAGATCTTATATACAAGATTATGTGCTGGAGCTCCCTGCCTTGTCACCTTTTTAGCTCTTGGTGTCAGGAAAGCTTGTCAGAAGTGACTCAGGCTAATAACAGAGAAACGATAGAGAAATTATACTTAGTGCATTGGAGAGAGGGAAACAAAAACCATAGAAATATGTGCTTTGTTCAGATGTTATGTCTGAGGTTTACAACCACTTTAACCACTTGCCCTCTGGAAGATTCATCCCCCTTGCTGACCAGCCTATATTTTGCGATACAGTGCTGCAATACTTTAACTGACCATTGTGCGGTCATGCAACGCTGTACATAAATGAAATTTATATGATTTTTTTCCCAAAAATAAAGCTGTCTTTCTGTGGTATTTGATCACCTGTGCATTTTTTTTATTTTTTACTCTATAAACAAAAAAAATACTGACAATTTAAAAAAAAAAAAAAAAACAATATTTTTGACTTTTTGCTATAAAACATATCCAGTTAAAAAATAAAAAAAAATATAATTTCTACATAAATTTAGGCCAAAATGTATTCTGCTATATGTCTTTGCTAAAAAAAATCCCAATAAGTGTATATTAATTGGTTATGCGAAAGTTATACAAATGGCGGTATATATTCTGGAATTTTTTTATACTAGGAATGGCGGTAATCGGCGACTTATAGTGGGACTGCAGGACTGTGGCAGGCATCCCTGGGTAGGAACTGACTAACCGTCAGTGACATTAATAGAGTGATCAGTGCTAATAAAAAGCACTGACCAGGGGCGGACTGACCATTTGAAAACTCGGGCATTGCCCGAGGGCCCGGGGTCAGTAAGGGGCCCCATGAGATGCCCCTGGTACCTTTTTCATAGGCTTTTTTGAGTTTGGGCAAGGACACATGGCCCCATTATCCCCTATTGCCCGGGGGCCCCATGAGTTGTCAGTCTGCCCCTGGCACTGACACTGTACTAATGACACTGGCAGGAAGGGGTTAACATCTAGGGCGATCAAAGGGTTACTGTTTTACTAAGGAGACCTGCTGCTTTCTATCTCTCTGCTGTGCAGAGAGATACAAAGCAGCATGCCCTTGCTGAGAGGAGAGAGACCTGTGTTGTTTACAGCTTTGATGACGATCACCAAGTCCTGGCCGGGAATCACTGGCCGGGACACATTGTTTGACATCCTCAGGAGCCAATAGTAGCGCAGCTAGGGCGGTCCACTCACATGTGCCCCTTACCTGGAAATTCAAAATCATGTATATTTACGTAGTTTTGCACAGCACAGCTGCCCTCTAGCAGTACATCTGCTATGGGGTGGTGGGCAAGAGGTTAATAAGCAGTTACAGCAACATATTTTTTTCTCTTTCAGGGATAAAGGTTTTACATAAGTAAATAAGCTGACCAATGTAAGCACTCAGATCAGTTTTAAATAGTTTATCTTAACCCTCTAGCTGCCACATTTGCTGGGCAGCTTGGTCTGTTAGAGGAAATTGAAAAATAACAGGCTTCAGATGGCCATACACTATACGAATTTTGTCTGAAACGTTTCTTTTTAAGCACATTAGTTCGATTTTCTAATCATTAGTACAGTCACTACGTTGCACATTTTTAAATCAAGGTTTTATAGCATAACACTTTGGAGTTTACTAACTAAGGTGTCCATTTATGACGCAGAGAATAGCTGCGATTCAGAGGATCGCAGCTATTCTCTGGTCATTCTCAGTTTATGACACTCAGGAGATCAGCGGAGAACATGTTCAGCCCTTCACTGGAGATCTGTGTTCTCCCTCCAGATTCTCCAGCCCAGAGCTGGAGAATCGGAGGAACCGCAAACTAAGCAGAGATAATTTACCTCTGCTTAGTAAACTGATCTTTTACTGTAATCTTGCAAGATTATAGTAAAATCAGCCATTTTCCAGCGTTTGTAGACCGTTCTCCAGCGTTTGTAGATCGTTCTCCCTTCATTCGGAGAACTGATCTACACCGCTTCATAAAAGGCATTCACAGGAGAACTGTGTTCTCCGAGAATGCCAGAGAACTGAGCAGCGATCTATTACCGCTGGTTCATAAACAGACACCTAAACATATGAGAGATTACTGGGCTATGTTAAGGGCCCATTCATACTATGGTTCCTGTATAAAAAAAGTGTGCTTTTCTAACTTCTCATCATTCGGCAAACATAACGAACAACACTTCTAATATTAGCAATATGTGTGCAATGTCTTAACCCTCTAGCTGCCACATTTGCTGGACAGCTTGGTCTGTTAGAGGAAATTGAAAAATAACAGACTTTAGATGGCCATAAACTATACAAATTTTGTCTGAAACGTTTCTTTTTAAGCACATTAGTTCAATTTTCTAATCATTAGTACAGTCAAGTCAAGGTTCGTTTTTAACTTCAGCCATAAGAAATTCAAGGGAAGGGATAGTCAACTGAATTTCTAACAGTGAATGCATTTGTTTGCTTGAGAAAGTCCATTCACTCCAAAATTGAATGTTAGAAGCAAGCAACATTTTTAAGTTGTTTCAAACAACATTCAGCAAGCCATTGAATGTATTGGAATCTTGTTAGACATGTTCATTTGAAAATCTACAAGTGTATGGCCATCTTTAATGGATGGGTCAACTAGTAAAAAAAAGAAAAAAGCCTAAACAAAGAAAATGAATGCAGCTGCTACAAAGAATCGGTAAGCTTCAATATGTTCCATTTTTGTTTTTGGGTTTAATACCACTTTTAGAATGTAAGGTATAAAAATGCCTCAACAGTCATTTACCTATGTTACTTTTTAACCATCTCTAATTTCAAAAGTAAATAAATAACACTTGTAAAGAATGTTAAAACAAAACAACCAATTCTTCTGTAGAAGCTTTAAATGAATTCGACAACCAAGTTGAGCCGCATTCCTAAAGAGGTATTTTACAAAGGGTAGGTGCTGTTGCTTGTTACTTATGTCTCCTAGTTTTAGGATTATAGACAAGCCTGGGAGTAATTATACTAAGAAGCCAAAAGGCCCCTGAATAACGCACAATTTTCAGATGTCAACCTGGAGCAGAAAATCTTCAAGATGTTCAGTGTTCTATATCAGATGTCAACAACAATCAGTTTACCTTTAAGATAAACATTCTTCTAGGCTGCATTGAGACATCACCACTGGGTACGTACACAACTGTCGTTTTTAATTACACTGTTTATGCTTGATTATTAGCTGTTGCACTACATTGAACATTTTTAAATCAAGGTTTTATAGCATAACACTTTGGAGTTTAGTAACTAAACATATGAGAGATTACTAGGCTATGTTAAGGGCCCATTCATACTATATGGCCTGTACAAAAAAAGTGTGCTTTGCTAACTTCTCATCATTAGGCAAACATAACAAACAACACTCGTAATATTAGTAATATGTGTGTAATGTCTGTTTCTATATGTTGCCTGAATATATCATTCCCTAATATTTGATACTAACTGAAAAATAGCCATAAGAACATTGCACAATATCTAAAGGAACATTTGACCA
This sequence comes from Staurois parvus, assembly GCF_062004578.1. Classification (NCBI taxonomy): domain Eukaryota; kingdom Metazoa; phylum Chordata; class Amphibia; order Anura; family Ranidae; genus Staurois; species Staurois parvus. Next base: position 1,935,413 of record NW_028318465.1, on the reverse strand, counting down.
ATAGAGAATATTATTATTATTATTATAATACAGGAGTTATATAGTGCCAACAGTTTGCTCAGCGCTTTACAATTTAACGGGAGACAATACAGTAATGATACAGTTCAATACAAGAGGGTTGGGAGGGCCCTGCTCCTGGGAGCTTACAATCTAAGAAGGAATATAGCCTAAAATTTTAGGTTAAGTACATTCAACCAGCAGGGAAATATGAGAGAGCTCTCAGTACTGTGTGGTATTTATAGAGATTCTTGTGTGAACAGCTGAACAAATAGGTGTTGGCCAAGCAAACCTTCAGCAGCAATATAAAGTGAAACATTTAGCAGCAGTATTACCACTGCTGCTAAAAGTAACAGCTCTGGGCTCCTGGTTGTTAGGGAGCCAGCACCTGCTGGCATCCTAGCAACCAATAAGTCATCCGAGCCAGGTACTTTCAGCTGTCATCCAGGGATTCCAACTGACAGCTGAATGTAAACAAAGGTATGGTGTAAAAATGGTGTGGGGTCATGCCAAAATTCATACCAGACCCTTCAAGTCTGGTATGGTTTTAAAGGGAGACTCCACAAAAATAACAAAAACGTGATATGGGGTTTCCCCTAATTCCATTCTAGACCCTTCAAATCTGTATAGATTTTAAGAGGGAACCCCACAAACCACAAAGAAAAAGGCATGAGGTCCCCCTAGAATCCATATTAGACTCATATCGGAGCTGCTGCTTACTGAATACTGGGAGTCGCTCGCTCGATATAGGTTTCTCATCAAGTGACTTCAGGTATTCACAGTGCAGCAGGACATCCACTCAGCACAGGACCCGGATGCTAGAGGAGGTCTTCCGGGAAGCTAGAGGAGATCTAACTTCCGGATGGATAGCCATACCTAGAATTCATCTTTAAAGAATATGTAAGCCCAACATTTCATATTCCTGATTTGTGCCTGCTATTCCATGTACTTTTATGAAAAATTATCCTGTTCTCATTGTATTGTTTCCTTTGTGTGAAATCCCTAGTGTTTGTTATTTCCTCTGCTTTCCTATTAACCGGCTCCCGCCCAGCCAATGGCACAAAGGCGGCCAGCAAAACACCTCGTCCCTCCGGGTGGATGCCATATGGCGTCCTTTCATGCATGTGCAGTGCGCCTGCCCACAGGTCTGCTCTGCGGCGTGATCTGTCACAGATGACAGATCTGTGTACAGCACCAGCTGTACAGTTTCCAGCACCATGTGACCTGCTGTGACCAATCACAGCAGGTCACATGACAGTTGTATACAATGGATGGCTTCCTTTCATGCCATCCATTGTATACTAGTGTGTCTAGCTGTGAATGGTCACAGCGATCACATGCACAAGCTGGGCCAATCACAGTCCAGCTGTGTCATGTGATTAGCCGTGGCCAAATCACAGCTAAGCACAAAAAAAACCCTGAATGGATCAGTGTTATTCAGGTAAATGCTTGCTTATAGCAAAGTAATTCTTTGCTATTAGCAAATTGTGTAAAAAAAAAACAAATACTGATCACTTCTCCAAAGTAGTACAATGTTATTATGGTAACATTATACTACTTTGGTCATAGTGAAATATGAAAAAAAAATCTTAAAAAAGAAAAAAATTAATAAAAAATTTAAACTAATAAAAAAATAAAATAAAAATAAAAAAAATTATAATTTTTTTTTCATACTGTCACCAGTCAGTGTCCCTGATCACCACCATGCCAGTTATATGATGATGCTGTATTGCACTGGTGACAGTATGTAAAAAACAAATAGTGAAATAATTTTTTTCATTTTTCTGAAAAATGATGACAAAAAAATTACAACTTCAAAAAACTCGCCATGCCTCTTAAGAAATACGTCGGACTGTCTACTCTGCAAAAAGTGGTCATTTGGGGATATCTGTACTGTTCTAATATTTTTGGACCTCAAGAAATTAGATTGGCCGTCAGTACTTCAGGATTCAATTCAATATTCAGATCTATACCATAGTTTGTGAACTCTATAACTTTCCTACAAACTAAATAATACATCCTAATTTGGGTTATTTTCACCAAAGACATGTAGCAGAATACATCTTGGCCTAAATTTATGAAGAACAATTATTTATTTGCAAACTTTTATAACAGAAACAAAGAAAAACGTGTTTTTTTTCAAAATGTTTGGTCTTTTTTTGTTAATTTAGCAAAAAATAAAAACCCCAGCGGTGATTAAATACCACCAAAAGAAAGCTCTAGTTGTGTGAAGAAAATGAAACATTTTTTAGTTTGTGTACAGTGTTGTATGACCGCGCAATTGTCATTCAAAGTGTGAGAGCGCTGAAACCTGAAAAATGGCCTGGGCAGGAAGGGGGTAAAAGTGCCCTGTATGGAAGCGGTAAAAACTGACCACACAAAGCAGGAGAACTCAGCATGTTCTATAGTTTTATAGCTCTGCTGGGAACTCAGCCTGCTCTTCTCCAATGACCAGTATGCTCCCTTACATAGCCATTCAATGGAAAGATCAGTGTATGTTGTTTCTCCTCATTGATCTGCTTATGCAATTACTTATAATAATGTTTTTTGTATCTATACACAAATGTTTTGCCTTTCATTCACTTTTAAATTTAATTTGTTGTATTACAAGGTGAGGGTTTACAATCACTTTTTTTTTATTTCATCAGTAGTTCTACTTTAATGTGATGGACCTGGAAACACACCTTGATGAACGAAAATACATCCCCCCTTAAATTAAGCACACCACAATGTGGTGCCAGCTGTGCGGGACCAAAAAGATTGTCACTCCTGGAAGTATTGCTTTCCAACTAGATTTCTGCAATGGAGCAGAGCTGAGTGGGATTAGCAGCAAAAAAATGTACTGTACACTCTTTTTTTAACAGGTATGTGCTTGTATTGAAACATTTCATCATGTAACAGGGTCTCTTTAACAAAACAGGAAAATAAAAGAGGACACAATATGTTCCACTATAACCTCTATAATATTACACAAAAATGACTTAAAATAGAAGCCATTCAGGGCAATAAATCAGCAGCATCTAAAAAACCGGTAATAAAGTGTTTTATCTGTGTTCAAAGAAACGTGTAACTGGAGTCATTCTCTGACCATGGGACTGCAGAAAATTTAATCTGGAAATCCATCAGGCTTTATCCTGAAGAGGAAGAAATGACAATAAATACCGTCTCTGAGGTCTTGCAGGGAGAAATGATATACAGTAAAAAAGCACAAAGTACCCGGGGACATATACACCATGCCTATCTACTGTTTGCTGTGCCAAAATCCAACATTACCATAGATGCCTGAAATACATAATGGGGCCAAATATCACCATTACTCGTGTACTGATTAAAGGTCATTATTGAAGTGTTCAGCACACAGAGGTGACCATATTCTCTCTGCAAACATTTATAGAAAAATCAATATCCATTATGAATAGATGTATTGTGCCTTTAATTAAGAAAGTAGAAAATAAAAATCAGTCCTGGCTTACTAGCTTTGCAACTAAATAGCAAAGATTGTTTGTGTGTGGGCAGGGGGATGGGATGCATGCAAAAGCTTCCTGTACATTATAGAGCCAGGGAATTGTCTTGCAATTTTGGGGTCCTAATTTCAATAAATACACAGGGGTGATCTTTGGAAAAGCAACAAATACTTGCGCCTAGAGATGTAAAAAAAGATGTGGCAATTTTGCATTTTTTAAAATGTCTTAATCAGGGGCGGACTGACAACTCATGGGGCCCCCGGGCAATCATGGGGCCCCTATGTCCTTGCCCACACTCAAAAAAAAACTATAAAAGGTACCAGGGGCATTTCATGGGGCCCCCTACTGACCCCGGGCCCTCGGGCAGTGCCCGAGTGCTCGAGTGGTCAGTCTGCCCCTGGTCCTAACTGTTTTCTTTTGTAAGTCTTGAGGGGAAAACAAATCAGCGAATGAAAGTTAAAGTGGAACTGCACTGCATCTGAGTGCCACAAACCAAAATTGATGTTTAATTCATTTTTAATATTCAAAGCAAACTCCCCCATCTATACATGTCTCCATTCTTTATTTTGCTGAGAATCATTTTGAAAAACACCCCCCCTGGCATTTCTGACAGTGGCCATTTTGAGTAAGGGTAGATGATTCATGTAGCATTTACTTCCTGGAATCCATCTGCCCTTAACTCAGGCATTGGCTGAGCTCCTGAAGACTCCCTGGAGTCAAAGGATATATCATATAGGTACCTATCTATTTACTAATGCTAGCAGTATTAAGATTAAAAATAGTCCATGTTGATTTAGAGAGTGAAGTTCCGCTTTAAACTGCGCTAACTGCTAAAAGTTTAAATATATTTATGCAAGCTGGCCAAACACTAGTACAATTTAGTTCCAAAATTTTCATTTTAAGATTGTTTATTTGATTTTCTAATCTTTAGTGGGATCAAATTGACATTTGTTTTCAACCGCAGTAATGAGAAAATTCGATGGAGCAGCATGGATAATTTTTCTTGAAAGAACAAATTTCTAACAGAGAATGTGGTTTTCGTTGGGAAAGTCCTTTCAAACATTTTTTAAGTACTTTCAAACATTCATGTAGTCATCAAATGTACAAACAGGGCTTTTTTTTAGCAGGAACGTGGGGGAACGCAGTTCTGGCATCTCCGGCACACTATATTGCCAAAAGTATTAAGACACCCCTTCAAATCATTGGATTCAGATGTTCCAATCACCTCCATGGCCACAGGTGTATAACATCAAGCACCTAGGCATGCACATCTACACACATTTGTGAAAGAATGGGTCGCTCTCAGGAGCTCAGTGAATTCAAGTGTGGTACCGTGATAGGTTGCCACCTGTGCCATAAGCCCATCCATGAAATTTCCTTGTTACTAAATATTCCATGGCCAACTTTTAGTAGTATTATAACAAAGCATATATATAAAGTGGAAGCAACTGGAAACAACAGCAACTCAGCCACGAAGTGGGAGGACATGTAAAATGACAGAGCGGGGTCAGCGCATGCTGATGCGCAAAGTGAGCAGAAGTCGGAAACTTTCTGCAGAGTCAATAGCTAAAGACCTCCAAACTTCATGTGGCGTTCAGATAAGCACAAGAACAGTGCATAGAGAGCTTCATGGAATGGGTTACCTTGGCCGAGCAGCTGCATCCAAACCTTACACCACCAAGTGCAATGCAAAGCGTCGGATGTAGTGGTGTAAAGCACGCCGCCACTGGATTTTAGAGCAGTGGAGATGCTTCCCTGTCTGCCAATCCAATAGACGTGTGGGTTTTGGCAGTTGCCAGGAGAACGGTAGTTGCCTGACTGCATTGTGCCAAGTGTAAAGTTTGGTGGAGGTGGGATTTTGGTGTAGGGTTGTTTTTTAGGGGTTGGGCTTGTCCCCTTAGTTCCAGTGAAGGGAACTCTTAAGGAATAAGCATACCAAGACATTTTGGACAATTTCATGCTCCCAACTTTGTGGGAACAGTTTGGGGATGGCTCCTTCCTGTTCCAACATGACTGCGCACCAGTGCACAAAGCAAAGTCCATAAAAACATGGATCAGTAAGTTTAGGGTGGATGAGCTTGACTGGCCTGCTTAGAGTCCTAACCTCAACCCGATTGAACACCTTTGGGATGAATTAAAGCAGAGACTTCTCGTCCGACATCAGTGCCTGACCTCAGTAATGCACTTCTGTCAAACCTTCCCATAGACCAGCAATGGGCAAACTACGGCCCGCGGGCCGTATACGGCCCGACGGACCTTTTAATCCAGCCCGCGGAGCTAGGCTCCTCTCACAGTCCACCCTGAAGACCGGTGTAGCATGAAAATCTGTCTCCTATGAGGATCTGTCCCCCTCGACGTATCTGCGCATGTGCCGGAGATCGCCGATCGGCTGCTAATGCCTGAAACTGGCACATGCGCAGATACGTCGAGGGGGACAGATCCTCATAGGAGACAGATTTTCATGCTACACCGGAACGGCGCGGGAACACGGCGAGAGGAATGCGCGGAGCAAAGGTAAGTGAATTGACACAGGGGGGACTTGGGGACTTAATATGGGGGATGAATTAATATGGGGAATTAATTACTATAGGGGGGATGAATTACTATAGGGGGGATGAATTACTATGGGGGATGAATTACTATATGGGGGATGAATTACTATATGGGGGATGAATTACTATAGGGGGGATGAATTACTATATGGGGGATGAATTACTATATGGGGGATGAATTACTATGGGGGATGAATTACTATATGGGGGATTAATTACTATGGGGGATGAATTACTATGGGGGATGAATTACTATATGGGGGATGAATTACTATGGGGGATGAATTGCTATATGGGGGATTAATTACTATGGGGGATGAATTACTATGGGGGATGAATTACTATATGGGGGATTAATTACTATGCTTACTATGGGGGAATATTACTATACTTACTATGGATGACACATACACATCATTCATCTACTCTTGGTCCGGCCCCCGGGTCCAATATATGAACCCATTGCGCCCCTCAAGTCAAAAAGTTTGCCCACCCCTGCCATAGACACACTCCTAAACTTTGTGGACAGCCTTACTAGAAGAGTTGAAGCTGTTACAGCTACAAAGGGTGGGCCAACTCAATATTGAACCCTACAGACTAAGACTGGGATGCCATTAAAGTTCATGTGTGTGTAAAGGCAAGTATCCCAATACTTTTGGCAATATAATGTATGCAATAGCACAGGGTGCTGGGGTGTGCTGGTGGGTCTATTAATGCTGGCTGCTGGGGGAGCTATTGTAGCTGGACAGAATCTATTTTTGCATGGTGGTCTACTTTTGCTGGTGAGGTCTACTGTTGCCAGTGTGAAAGCCTTATGTTGCTGGAAGGGATCTACTGTTGAGGGAGGGGTCTCTTGTTGCTAGCTGCTGGAGAGTCTATTAATGCAGGCTTCTTGTAGATCTATTGTTGCTGCTGGGGTCTTATGTCGCTCTGGTGGTCTTTTGTTGCAGGGTCCACTGTTGCTTGGGAAGCATCTATTCTTGCTGGGGGGTGCATATTGCTGCTGGCTGTGGGGGATCTGTTTTAATGCTTTTCTTGTTATCATGAACACATTCCATACAAATTACTTTTTACACCACAAAATGATACCTGGCTCTATATTATCTAAACGGTGAGTAGGGGGTGGAACCTAGAGACAATGCTCGGAGGTGGATAAGGGGCAGAGAGAAGAAGTGAAAAAAATATATAACAATTGTGCGCTCTCAAATAAGACAATAAATAAACTCAAATAAAAGCTGCTGCAAACATGTGGAATGTGTGCTCATCACATTTATAACTTATAAAATAGTGTATAGTGTTGTGCTGCTCAAAAAAACATAAAAATCATAAAGACCAAAAACACAAAGTCCAAAAACACCCTAAGTATTTAACTACAACGTTAAAGTTCAAAGAAATACAAATTCCAAAGAAATAAGAAGAAACGAATCTTCAACAAATCTTGGTGGAAAAGACCATATATCTACTGGAGAGTGAGCGCGCAATCCCGGTGCTGTAAGTCTTTAAGAGGTATACACCACCACGGTGAGCATATGGTATAGATGGACCTTCACGTTCATGTATGGACCCATATAAGAAACAGGTCAATCGGGCATCTTGTTCAATTTTCTATTGATTAATGGGGTAAAACGTTCATTTTCATAGTAATGAGAACATTTAAGATGGAAAATGTTTGTGGAACAAATACATTTCTAACGGTGAATTATAGATATTGTAATGAAACCTGGATGAAATTTTAAAGTGATTGCAAAGTAATTTTTATAAACTTCTTCCTGTCAACCATGCACATATATGCGGCCTCTTGGCGCATGGCTGTAATGCCCAGCGGCACATATGTACGACCCTATGTAAACTATTTACTGTGCTCCCTGCGTTCTTCCAGGGCAGTAATTGGCATGTACCGGAAAGCTCCCGATGCATTCTTGCAATTAGGAGCTTTCCAATCATGCGACTGCTGTGACTGCCAATCACAACGGTCACATGTGCAGAATGCCTGCATTCGCCTCCCGGCATTTAGAACCTCTTAAAGAGTCAGGAGGAGATGGCAGGAAGGGTCTAAATAACAAACATGATATACCTACCTGGGATAGCACGATCCTCCTCTTCTTGGGCCCTCCAATGACGCTCCTGGCTCAACGTTTTCTCAGGGTGCCACCATAGGAAGCCACTTCCTATTGTGGCACACCCGTTGGCTCGATCCTCAGCCGCGCTACCTGAGTCCATACACACAGACAGCATGGCTCAACACTGCTCCCAGCACCCTTGTCACAGGATTTGATTGACAGCAGCAGGAGACAATTGCTTCAGCAAAGCCTGTGAAAGCGGGGAAATGGGAGAGAGCCACTATAGACAGACGCAGCGCTGAATGGAGTGAGGGGACAATACTGTTATCTAAACATTTTTTTACCTTTAATCAGGGGATGCATTTAGGTAATAAATGTTTAGGCTTCAGAACCACTTTATGGGCTTTTCAAACAAAATTAGTTGACTCAGCATTTTCTAGAGGCAATCTTTTGCCAGATAGAAGGTGAGGTAAGATCTGCAACAGGAAAACCGACAACAATAAAAAGGTGACAGAGGTTCTAGCATCCCCATATCTAAAAACCTTCACCCATGTACGTAAGGCCCTCTCATCTACCTCCTCTCCACTTCCTCACAATTGCATAAAAAAAAAACAAAAAGAAAAACTGTAAATACCGTATTTTTATTTTTTACATCTTCATTTCCTGAATCCTCACCAAGGCAAGGGTAATGTATCAGGCAGGGGCATATTTACCACAAGGAAAACAAGGCACTTGCCTAGGGTGGCATTTTTCAGGGGGGCAGCACCTCCCCCCAGAAGATGGGATGCAAGAAGGTACATGCACACCATGGGAACCAGGTGGGATCCAAGAGAGGCTGCGGACTGCTTGATGATGTATGTAGAGCCTAGTTCATGTTCCCAGGGATGTCCAGAGCTGTGAAGATGTGTGTCTTTCTATCGCCGCAGGGGAAGGGGGTAGTGGAAGGCTCTCCCGGGAGGAGGGCAGGGGTGTTGTTAATCAATATCAGGCTCTCCGCGGAAGGTGGAAGGGGGTTGTGTTGGTTGGTGTCCATGGAGGCATACAATTTTTGTGTTGCCTAGGTCAGCACAAAACCTAAATACACCACCAGGGGCGGACTGACAACTCATGGGACCTCCGGGCAATAGGAAATCATGGGGCCCCTGTGTCTTCGCCCACACTCAAACCACACCCAAAAAAGCCTATGAAAGCTACCAGGGGCTTCTCATGGGGCCTCCTACTGACCCCGGTCCCTCGGGCAGTGCCCGAGTACCTATATGGTCAGTCCAGCCCTGTACACCACTGTGTATCATCCGGCTAGGCTCCCGCTAGGCTCCTCTCACAGTGCACCCTGAAGACCGGTGTAGCATGAAAATCTGTCTCCTATGAGGATCTGTCCCCCTCGACGTATCTGCGCATATGCCGGAGATCACCGATCGGATGCTAATGCCTGAAACTGGCACATGCGCAGATACGTCGAGGGGGACAGATCCTCATAGGAGACAGATTTTCATGCTACACCGGAACGGCGCGGGAACACGGCGAGAGGAATGCGCGGAGTAAAGGTAAGTGAATTGACACAGGGGGGACTTGGGGACTTAATATGGGGGATGAATTAATATGGGGAATTAATTACTATAGGGGGGATGAATTACTATAGGGGGGATGGATTACTATGGGGGATGAATTACTATATGGGGAATGAATTACTATAGGGGGGATGAATTACTATAGGGGGGATGAATTACTATGGGGGATGAATTACTATATGGGGGATTAATTACTATGGGGGATGAATTACTATGGGGGATGAATTACTATATGGGGAATGAATTACTATATGGGGGATGAATTACTATATGGGGAATGAATTACTATAGGGGGGATGAATTACTATATGGGGGATGAATTACTATATGGGGGATGAATTACTATATGGGGGATTAATTACTATGGGGGATGAATTACTATGGGGGATGAATTACTATATGGGGGATTAATTACTATGCTTACTATGGGGGAATATTACTATACTTACTATGGATGACACATACACATCATTCATCTACTCTTGGTCCGGCCCCCGGGTCCAATATATGAACCCATTGCGGCCCCCAAGTCAAAAAGTTTGCCCACCCCTGGACTAGAGTAATCCTTACAGAAGGATACATAGATGAATCGAATCTCAGCCAGCCCCTATTGAACTGGTCAAGATTTGATCCATCTATGGCTGGCTTTAGCCTCTGATAGACTCTACAATGGATTGTACTGTGTTTTATTATCACAGGGCATTAATATTATGCTCACTAGAAAAGCGCCCCAGCAATCTAAATTCGTAACTGGGTCTAATTGCTGATGCTCTAAACTAGCTCTTGACATCACTCTGGGGAACTAATATTTTAAGGGGAAATGTAAAGTGTATTTACAGTATAGTCTGAACTTTTTTTTTCAGTTTTGGATAGGATGTGGAATGGTTTCAAAACCCTTGTCAGTTTAGTAGTTTTTCCGTTTGTGTCCAGGACTTTGTCTTCATATCCTGTCCAGGATACAAACAGGAAGCGAGAGGAAATATCTTCAATGTGAGGGAAGTCTTCTCTTAGTTGTCACAGAAAGAGGTGTCCCAATTGAATGATTTCCCCTCACTGTTTGTTCTGGTGACAGTTGTAAAATATTGTATTTCCCATCACTTTCTGTTTCAGTCACAATGGAGATCAGGAGAAGTAGAGAGATAAACATCAAGCAAAAAAACTAAAAGTTGAAGCTTCATATACACTTCTGTTTCAGGCTGCATTTCATAATATTTCTAGAATAAATTCATGTACTGGTCATAATGGAGTCAACAATTTATTTATTTATTTCAGGTACTTATATAGTGCTGTCAATTTACACAGCGCTTTACATATATATTGTACATTCACATCAGTCCCTAACCCTCAAGGGGTGTACAATCTAAGGTCCCTAACTCACATTCATATACAAGGCTCAATTTAGACAGGATCCAATTATCCTACCAGCATGTCTTTGGAGCATGGGAGGAAACCGGAGTACCCGGAGGAAACCCATGCAGGCAAAGGGATGACATGCATACTCCAGGCAGGAGGTGTCGTGGCTGGGATTCAAACCAATGACCCGAGTACTGCCAGGCAGATGTGCTAACCATTTACAATGACAGATCCTGGGTTTCTCTCATAACAGGTTCACTTTAAACAGGTACATGCATAGTTAAAGTGTTACTAAACCCACAACAGTAAAATCAGTCTGTATATGCAGTAAATTATGCTTGTTATACTCACTGTGGAACCTAAGGGGGTTATCCACTTCATTGTGTAAATAAGCTGTTTGATTCTGTCTTCTTTAAACCTCCCGTTCTTCTACTGTCCCCAACCCATCTGCTGATAATACAGAGCTCTAGGAGTCACATGCTCAGTTTGGTGTGTATGGCTAAATAGTTTTTTTTTTCTTTGGGAGAGTGCATGTGATCAGTGCAGGGACAACCAGCATTGTCCAGACAGAGGGTCAGGGGTTATGCAGCCTCATAGGACAGTCAGAGCAGAATGAAAACTCCTCCTACAAGCTTTAACCAGTGCTTGGCCTGACACTGATAGAAATCACAAGACTGCTATACACTGCTGATGAGAAAAGTTAGTTAGCAGTTTATATCTACTAAAATAATTGCATTTCCATGTTGTATGTACTATGGGAGACCAGATATAGTGAATGCAGGGTCCTGGGTTTAGTAACACTTTAAAATAATTATGTGAGACCTGTTTCCCTTGTAATGCTGTCAATCCAGTCCTGAAATTTTCAAATCCCCATCCAGCTTGACGACTTACATTTTTTTCTTGCAGCTAAGCAATCCAGTTAGGTGATCTCACCACTTCTAGCTAGTTATTAGACAGCAACTGAGCAGAATGATGACGTTGTCTCTCTTCTTACTCCATCTGTCAGCATATTCCCTGTCAGTACATGTACATGCAGCACAGCCTGATTGGCTCAAAGAACTGCCCCACCTTCTCCAAGCACTGGGGATCACTTTTTAATGAAAACATAACTTTGTTCATTGGCGTTTTATATTTGGGTTTAGCTTTAACTAAATGAAAAAAAAAAGGATACTGATATTAGCAATCAGTTCAGTTTGCAAGTGTCCCAGCTCAAGGCTTTATCTACAGTATGTCTCTTTAGAAATTAAGTTATCTAAGCAGATGAATGGGTCCCATTAGATCCATCAGAAAATTATAACATCATCTATTTTTACATAGACCTCCCTGACCATCTTTGGCACAATTTGTTTATTCAGATGCGATTGTCTAGATGCTGATTCAATATTCATGTTCTTGATTTGCATAAATATTTGGCAGGGAAGAAATCCAAGATGATCGATCAACTCATGACTTGCAAAGCGCATCTGCTTGATGTCATTATAGTTGACACTGTTTTCTTTCCAAATGGCATTAAGTTGGTTTCATGGGAATATTTATTCAGGGTAAGCTTCTTGGCCTTGTGTGGAGCAATGTGAAGGAGAAAACAGAGCAATGCTGACTGGCAAATTGACATCATTATGCTATTAGTGTCAACTCTGATGCTTAACATTCACAGCATTATTGTCAATGCACCTCTAGGCACTGGAGAATGCTTTGGAGAAAATGATCATCCTTGACTGCTGCAGCCCTGCCATGCTGCAAGAATTCCAAAGCCCTTTAATCATCTTTATTATCTTTATCAATAATCAAAACCCTAAAGTCTTGCAACTATTTTTAGCAAGTAGAGAAGTACAATGAGCCTCAGTGAAGCAGACTAAGTCAAAGGAAAGGGCAAATATTGTCCACAGTAAGCAGACTCCAGCTGTCACTTTAGTGGTGCGGGTTAGTAAGGCACAAATAGTATCTCCATTTTTATCCCGTGTTTATGAGCCATAAAATTGTGCCGTAAAATGTGCTAAGAGAAGAAGAAAATGGGATATATTAGATTTAAAATGAGATTACAAAGAGATTGCAGTGAGTTACTACACAACATTGTATGTGTTCTGCTGGGTTTTCTTTTTTTTTTAAAGGACCGTGCACCAAAAAGCAAGAAATACATATTACATCCTGGCCCCATATTAAATGGCAGCATATATCAGGAAAAAAGAAAAATAATTTAAACATACTTACATTTAACCTCAACTTCTGAACAGCAGAAAGTGATGTCAGGATCTGTGCAGTGAGAGCATAAATGAGTGCACCCCTTTTGAAAAGTAAGATTTTAATCAATATCTCAACGAACACAAGAACAATTTAAAATATTTTGACAAAACTGAGTTTTATAGAACATTTGTTTAGCTCATTATATGGAAGTAAGGTTACAAATATTACAAAATCTTCAGTTTTACTCAAATTAGTTGATGTATAAATGAATACACCCCACAACAAAAACTACTACATCTAGTATTTTGTAAGGACAGCACCAAGTCTTCTAGGAATGAATACGTTGGCGACATATTGCAACATCTATTTTTTCTCCATTCTTCAAGAAAGACCTCTTTTAGACCCTGGATGCTGTATGGAGAGTGATGTTCAACTTGTCTCCTCAGAATTCCCCATACAGTTGCAAGAAAAAGTATGTGAACCCCTTGGGATTACGTGGAGTTTTGCATGAATTGGGCATAAAATGTGCTCTGAGCGTCATCTAAGTCACAACAATAGAAGAACACAGTCTGCTGAACATAATACTACACAAACATTAGATGTTGCCATGGTTTAATTGCACATAACGTGTAAACATTCACAGTGCAGGGAGGAAAAAGTATGTGAACCTTTGGACTTAATAACTGGTTGACCCTCCTTTGGCAGCAATAACCTCAACCAAACGTTTCCTGTAGTTGCAGATCAGACCTGCACAACGATCTGGAGTAATTTTGGACCACTCCTCTTCACAAAACTGTTTCAGTGTAGCAATATTCTTGGGATATCCGGTGTGAATCGCTCTCTTAAGGTCATGCCACAGCATTTCAATCGGGTTGAGGTCAGGACTCTGACTGGGCCACTCCAGAAGGCGTATTCTGTGCTGTTGCAGCCATTGTTTTGTTGAATTACTTGTATGCTTTGGGTCATTGTCCTGTTCCATCACCCATCCTCTGCAGAGCTTCAGTTGGCGGATAGATGGTCGTACGTTTTCCTGAAAAATATCTTGATAAACTCTGGAATTCATTTTCCCATCAATGACAACAATCCGTCCAGGCCCTGAGGCAGCAAAGCAGCCCCAAACCATGATGCTCCCTCCACCATGTTTTACAGTGGGGATGAGGTTTTGATGTTGGTGTGCTGTGCCTTTTTTTCTCCACACATAGTGTTGTGTGTTCTTCCCAAACAACTCAATCTTGGTTTCATCTGTCCACAGTATATTTTGCCAGTAGTGCTGTGGAACATCCAGGTGCTCTTTTGCAAACTTCAAACGTGCTGCAATATTCTTTTTGGACAGCAATGGCTTCCTCCGTGGTGTGCTTCCATGTACTCCATTCTTGTTTAATGTTTTCCTTATTTTAGATGTGTCAACAAAAATGTTAGCATGTGCCAGAGATTTTTGTAGGTCTTTAGCTGACACTCTGGGATTCTTCTTTACCTCATGCAGCATTCTGCGCTGTGCTCTTGCAGTCATTTTTACAGGACGAGCACACCTAGGGAGAGTAGCAACAGTGCTAAACTTTCTCCATTTGTAGACAGTCTGTCTGACCGTGGACACATGAACATCAAAGCTTTTGGAGATACTTTTGTAACCCTTTCCAGCTTCCTGCAAGTCAACAATTCTTGATCGTAGGTCTTCTGAGAGCTGTTTTCTGCGAGGCATGGTTCACATCAGACAGTGCTTCTTGAAACCAGTAAACCCAAAACAGGTGTGTGTTTTTTAAGGGCAGGACAGCTGTCAGCAGCACATCCAATATCATCACACTGATTGGAGTCAAGGTTGGCTCACTCCTGGCTCCAATTAGCTCTGGGAGAAGTCATTAAGCTAGGGCCTCACATACTTTTTCCTCCCTGCACTGTGAATGTTTACATGTTATGTGCAATTAAACCATGGCAATATCTAATGTTTGTGTAGTATTATGTTCAGCAGACTGTGTTCTTCTATTGTTGTGACTTAGATGACGTTCAGAGCACATTTTATACCCAATTCATGCAAAACTCCACGTAATCCCAAGGGGTTCACATACTTTTTCTTGCAACTGTAAGTGTTTGATTGGGTTCAAATCAGGAGACATACTTGGCCACTGAATCACTTTCATCCTTTTCTTCAGAAATGCAACAGTGGCCTTAGATGTGTGTTTTGGATCATTGTCATGTTGGAAAAGTGCAAGACGACCAATGGCAAGGAGTGATGGTAGCATCTTCTCTTTCAATATAGAGCAGTACATCTGTGAATTCATGATACCATCAATCAAATGCAGCTCCATGACACCAGCAGCACTCATGCAGCCCCACAGAAGGATACTTTTCTTTGCACTCCTCACCTTTGAGACACTATACAGTTTTGAAGCAATAAGTTCCAAAAACATTAATCTTGGTCATCAATCCAGAATACAGATTCCCAGTAGTCTTCTTCTTTTTCAGCAAATTCTAGGTGGGCTTTTTTGTGCATGGGCTTTAGGAGAGGTTTCCTTCATGTACACCCATGCATGCCATTCCTCTGCAGTGTACGCCTTATTGTGTCACGGCAAACAATCACTCCAGTCTAGTTTTCTACTTCTTTAGCTAACTGCAGAGAACTTGAATGGCGATTTTCATCAACTTATCTCTGTAGAAGATTCTCCTGTCGAGGTTTTAACTTCTGTAGGTGGCCTGGATGTCTCTGTGAGATGGTTACAGTTCCATCTTTGTTAAACTTTTGTATCACTTTTGCTGCAGTATTTTGACTGATAAGTAAAGCATTGCTGATCTTCTCGTAGCCTTCACCTTTCTTGTGTAAAGAAATAATTTTCTTTCTCAGGCCTTGTGACATTTCTTATCCATGTGGTGCCATTGCTGACAGCAAGAAATGGGAAGGCGTTTTCTTTGTTAAGTAGCACCCTTTTATAATCATTTGTCTGCTGGACAACCATTTAATGAATAATTAGACTCGCCTGTAGTTGAATTCTTGTTAATTAGGATTTTGTTGTCTAAAATGTAGCTTTGCTCCTGTCAGGGACCCCAGGCTTTACCGCGGCGCGCGAGTCTGCGCGTACGCGGTATGCCGGACCTGGGTGCCCGTGACGGGAACAGCGGTCGAGTATGCGCACTCGTGATCACGGACATGCGCCTGGCACCAATGAGAGCGCAGGGCGCCCTATTTAAACAGGCTCTGACTATGCTCAAATTACTGTATGGTATGTTCCTGTTATCCTGTGATCCTGAGAGATTGCCTTGTTGCCGACCCTGCCTGACCCTGATCCGTTGACTGTCTCCTGCTCTGATCCCTGGCTTGTCTGACCATTCTCCTGTCTTATCCTGTGCATTTTACCTCCTGTTGCTGAACCTGGCCTGTGACCCGTTTATCCTTCTGCCTGCCGCTTTGTACCGTTCTGCCTCCACCGTTACCGACCTGGCCTGTCTGACTTCGCTCACTCCACCTCTTCACATCAGGCTCTCACCTGCTACGTACCACCGGCAAGTGCCTCTACCACAGCTGGTTGCACCCAGGGGCCGCGACCTGGTTTCGGCTTGCTCCAAGTCCATCCCCACCATCAGGGGCTCTGGTGAACAAGCAGGTCGGAGCTTAGATTCTGCGCCCCGGGGAATCCTGGTTTGTGGAGCGCTAGAGGATACCGCCGGTCAGTCCCTAACAGCTCCTAAGACTTTCATTGGGGTGTATTATTTTTGCAACATGGTCTTGAATAAATTTGTTAGGAAAAATACTTTCTTTGATTGGAAATTTGATTGCAATCAATGGCCCGCATTTGCGGGAGCATTTTGTAGTATAGTGTCCCATGGAAAATGTTGATTCTGAAAGGAAAAGGAAGATATTCTCACAAATCTGTCGGGGTGTACTCACTTATGCTGAGCACTGTATGTATATATATATATATATATATTGAAACCCAACAAGATTCTTATTTTTGCTGAAAACTTTTTAGTTTTTTTTACATTAGCAACTACCAGCACTAACTTCTACAGACAGGTGTGTGCGGGATTCCTCAGCACAGCACGACAGCGACTTTCATGGACATCAGAGGGGTGGATGGGTGGTCACATCAATGTAATTGACATACTAGGGAACTTTCAATTACAGCCGAGTGACCTACTTCCCACACACTGGGGTTTATGTACTAAAACTGGTTCACTCAGAATCTTGTGCTCTTCTGCATGGAAACTAATCAGTTTACAGGTTTGATTGCTAAAGCTTAATTGAACAAGCTGAGGTTAGAAGCTGATTGGCTACCATGCACAGGTGCACAATATTCTGACTGAACAAGCTTTAGTAAATCTCCCCCCACTCTGCCTTGCCTGCCCTCCAGCACCAGGTCCCTTGGCCACTTGATTGCACACAAATGCTATTTCCTAGTGTATATGTATAGTGTGTGTAATGGTTGTACACTTACAATATACATCATATAGCTCTGCCTCCTGGTTGCTAGAAGATGTTATGGGGCAAGATCCCTCAATAGGTAGGTTACTTCATTTTTTGGACACATATTTGGGGCTCATAGGGCAATTTTCCACTGCTGGCCAGTCTGCCTCTGTTCATATGCTCCCTCTGCTCCTTGAACCTCCATCAGAAATGTAGCTTTACTACCAGAGCTTGTCTATGATATAGATAACACTATGTAGAATTTGTTCTTATGAAATGTTCATAAAATCGTGTATTTATTATTTGGATTATTAGGAGTATATGAAAGACTTGGGCTTACTTGTGTACATCCAGTCACATGTGACCTCGTGTGGACGTTCTGCTGAAACCCGGAGCTCTTATATGGTCTGTCCTGCCTATAGATACATTGTTATGTCTGAAATTCGTTTTTGTGGTGCAGATGCATATGGTAGACAGTTGGCTCCATGTATTTCTATCTGTTAAGTTAGTTACATTAGCAAAGTAAAAAAAAAGTGTATCAGACCCCCACATCCACATATGACAATTTCACGATGTGTACTGCTTTTACTGTAATTAGGCAGCCAACATAAACCTTTGAACATGTCCATATACAGATTTGAATGTCAGTAACAATTCATTGATATTGATTAGCAGGCATTGTGAACCTGCAAACTCCTCATTTTAATCACAATGGCAGATTTATGGGATCAAACAATCCAATTCCATTAAACTGCTGTTCCAGGAATGACCTTTCTCCTTGTTATTGTGCTAGTGTATGCCTGAGTCCTGCCAGCCAGAGATATTTACCAACGTGCTTGTCTATCCACTAGACATATAAACACAAACTTTACGCGTTGAGTCTGATACACTAAAAGGAGATGCGCAAGAGCAGTGAGAAATGGCCATAGCGACTATATCCATGCTTGTGATGCAGGTTTGAATGAGTTTCCAGATGTTTGTGCCCTCGATACTGCACATCAGTAATATCAACACGCTTTTTAAATGTATATATTACAGTGCCAATTTCCAGTAAGCACTGACCATCCAGAGAAGGCCGTTTTCTTGATTTATATACATATGTTAAAGGTTAACTCCATCTTTTACACAATGTTACATGTTTCACCTGTATTTATGGTGTAACATGTAACATGGTGCCAAGGGAACCCTCCCACCTCTTAAAAGCCTCCCTTCATAGAGTGTGGGGGTTCTCCTTCCCTGCAGCTGTTGTCACTGTGCTGGGCTCTGGTAGCACAATTACTCCATTCATTCACAGAAATCTGTAAATGGATAAAATACAAGTCCTGTCTGTCACCGTGTAGTTGTCATTGGAACAAAGGTGTAGTGATTAGCGCACTCGTAGTCCGTTGATACTTCCTCCAGTTCTTTAACAGAAAGTCTTTACCACTGTACAAACAGAAAGCTTGAGAAAGAACGTGCAAGAGCCTGTCATTTTGACCGTGATCCACTGTTCGCAGGTGCAATGCACATTTTTTTCCTGCAAAAATATGTGCATTTATTATTCTTTTTAAGGGGAACTTAGCCGTTAAGTAATTTTCCATCCCCCTGAAGATGTCATCTGTGACGAAATACGTAGGGTGGGGCATACGAGAGTAACGTCATTATGTATGTATTTGGGTGCACTGGTTTGTTTTATTGCACACTGGTGAAACATGATTTTCAAGATTGGATTAGCACATCTTGTTTTTGTGTATAAGTAGACTGGATTAGTAGGAAACCAGCTGTGAAGCCTCAAGGCTTCAGTTGCAGTTCCCTTACTTGCAATGCTGACGCCGGGAACACAGAGGCTAGTGAAGAACTAGCCTGGGTTACAATGATGCTGGACCTCTGGACAGACAGATGTCCTTATATTAAAAGTCAGCAGTTACAGTATTTGAAGCTGATGAGTTTTATTTTTCTTGGAGAGCCTGAAACTCCTCTTTAAATACATCAATATAAAACATACTTATATCTATTAACCCCAACTGGACTTTCTTCTCTTTCACCAGAGACATAAGATCAGATGATCACCCTGTAGAACTAGCCATAAAGTAGCTGGGGCACCAGCTGGCTTTTCACTTTACTTAACCATTTGGTACTTTGTATGCATACCTCTGTCCACTGAGTGTAATGGAAAGTCCATCTCTTTCAAACCATTATAATCTGGATAGAAAAATATGCATACGTGCAGTATTGTAAAACCAACACCTCCGGACAGGTGACATACTAACTGTTGCTCAATCACAGGACTGCAGATTGTGGAGTAATCTTCTGAACTGAAGATATAATGAGGGATATAGAACTGAGAGGTCCAGGTTTTGCTATTTTATATGAAAGTATAATTATCCTTTAACAGCCCTCTTTTCTACAAAGGCCAGCTATACAGGTGAAACTCGAAAAATTTGAATATCGTGCAAAAGTTCATTTATTTCAGTAATGCAACTTAAAAGGTGAAACTAATATATGAGATAGACTCATTACATGCAAAGCAAGATAGTTCAAGCCGTGATTTGTCATAATTGTGATGATTATGGCTTACAGCTCATGAAAACCCCAAATCCACAATCTCAGAAAATTAGAATATTGTGAAAAGGTGCAATATTCTAGGCTCAAAGTGTCCCACCCTAATCAGCTAATTAAGCCATAAAAACCTGCAAAGGGTTCCTGAGCCTTTAAATAGTCTCTCAATCTGGTTCAGTAGGAATCACAATCATGGGAAAGACTGCTGACCTGACAGTTGTGCAGAAAACCATCATTGACACCCTCCATAAGGAGGGAAAGCCTCAAAAGGTAATTACAAAAGAAGTTGGATGTTCCCAAAGTGTTGTATCAAAGCACATTAATAAAAAGTTATGTGGAAGGGAAAAGTGTGGAAGAAAAAGGTGCACAAGCAGCAGGGATGACCGCAGCCTGGAGAGGATTGTCAGGAAAAGGCCATTCAAAAGTGTTGGGGACTTTCACGAGTGGACTGAGGCTGGAGTCAGTGCATCAAGAGCCACCACACACAGACGGATCCTGAACATGGGCTTCAAATGCCGTATTCCTCTTGTCAAGCCACCGCCTGAACAACAAACAACGTCAGAAGCGTCTTACAAGGGCTAAAGAAAAAACAGACCTGGTCTGTTGGTCAGTGATCCAAAGTCCTCTTTTCTGATGAGAGCAACTTTTGCATCTCATTTGGAAACCAGGGACCCAGAGTATGGAGGAAGAATGGAGAGGCACACACTGCAAGATGCTTGAAGTCCAGTGTGAAGTTTCCACAGTTTGTGTTGATTTGGGGAGCTATGTCATCTGCTGGTGTTGGTCCACTGTGCTTCATTAAGTCCAGGGTCAACCCAGTCGTCTACCAGAAGATTTTGGAGCACTTCATGCTTCCTTCCGCAGACCAGCTTTATGGGGATGCTGACTTCATTTTCCTGCAGGACTTGGAACCTGCCCACACTGCCAAAAGACCCAAAACCTGGTTCAATGACCATGGGATTACTGTGCTTGATTGGCCAGCAAACTCGCCTGACCTAAAGCCCATAGAGAATCTATGGGGCATTGTCAAGAGAAAGATGAGAGACATGAGACTGAACAATGCAGAAGAGCTGAAGTCCGCTATTGAAGCATCCTGGTCTTCCATAACACCTCAGCAGTGCCACACTCCATGCCACGCCGCATTGAGGCAGTAATTGCTGCAAAAGGAGCCCAAACCAAGTACTGAGAACATATGCATGCTTATACTTTTCAGAGGTCCGATATTGTTTTATGTACAATCCTTGTTTTATTGATTGCATGTAATATTCTAATTTTCTGAGATTGTCGATTTGGGGTTTTCATGAGCTGTAAGCCATAATCATCACAATTATGACAAATCACGGCTTGAACTATTTTGCTTTGCATGTAATGAGTCTACCTCATATATTAGTTTCACCTTTTAAGTTGCAT
This sequence comes from Staurois parvus, assembly GCF_062004578.1. Classification (NCBI taxonomy): domain Eukaryota; kingdom Metazoa; phylum Chordata; class Amphibia; order Anura; family Ranidae; genus Staurois; species Staurois parvus. The sequence continues at coordinate 1,913,897 of NW_028318465.1, read as the reverse complement.
TACTGAAATAAATGAACTTTTGCACGATATTCTAATTTTTCGAGTTTCACCTGTAGGTAGCGGTAGCTACCATTTGTTTGTACTGTTAGAGAATTGGTGAGGGGGGAGCACTGGAAACCTTCTATGCCATTTTATTGCTGGGTGTCTAATGTGTCCCTATACCTTTAGGAGGGGTGGGCTCCCTCCAGGCATACTTGCCCTCAATCTATCATTATTATATATGTGCTCCAAATTTGGAGACTCTCAAAATTTATAGAGTTAGAACTGCAGTACACTGGGGTGCCGTACTGTGACCTCTGCAGCTTACGCATATATTTGCGAATGTGTGCAAACTAAACCCCTTGTTTTAATATGAACTGTTAGACAGGAGGCTGGCTGGTAAGTGAGCCAGGAATTTTTGTTTGTTATCCTATAACAGAACCATATCTTTCTTCAGTCTTCATTTACCTATGGGTAACAGTATGTTTAAAAACAAAAGCTACAGTCCTTGACATTATTTTATAAGGCTCCATGCACACTAACTTAAAAAACACCCTAGCAGCAGCTTTTGAGCTTTTTTTTCTGCCTCTAGAAGTAAATAGTGTTATCTTATGGGTCCATGCATACTATTTTAGTCTAGAGGTATTTTTTAAGCTTCAGCATTTAGAAGCAGAAGAAAACTGTGTTTGCATTTTTGGACAGCTATTGAGTCAATGGTTGTTAAGGATATGGGCGGCTGCTATACACTGCTCAACTCTGGCAAAACGCTGGCACAAAAACAGAAAAACACAGGCAAAAAAACACTAATATTGAGCGTTTTTTGTCCAGAGTTTTTCTGTAATTTTTTCAGCTCCTAGTGTGCACAGTGCATAACATTATTTACCTACCTACTATGCAAAACTTATATATATAATTATTATTATTATACAGTATTTATAAAGCGCCAATAGTTCGCTCAGCGCTGTACATTACAGAGGGGGACAGAACATGTGACAGAACAATACCAATACAATGCAAAACATGAGGGGATTGAGGGCCCTGCTCTTTCGAGCTTACAATCTAGGAGGGAGGGGGTGGTGGCACAGGAGGAGATAGCTGTGGGGGATGGAGTGGTAGGAAGAGTGGAGGAGGTCGGCAAGTTAGCAGGGGGTGGGGTAGGCTTCCCTGAAGAGGTGGGTTTTCAGGGTGCGCCTAAAGGAGAGGAGAGTAGGTGATAATCTGATGGGTTGGGGCAGGGAGTTCCAGAGGATGGGCGACACCCTGGAGAAGTCCTGGAGGCGGGCATAGGAGGAGGAGACCAGGGAACTAGAGAGAAGGAGGTCTTGTGAGGAGCGGAGTGTGCGTGCTGGGCAGTACTTGGATATTAGGTCAGTGATGTAGTTCGGGGCAGTATGGTGGACAGCTTTGTACATCAGCGTTAGGATTTTGAATTTGATCCGTTGCACAATCGGAAGACAGTGGAGGGATTGGCAGAGGGGGTGGCGGAGACGGAGCGGTTGGAAAGGTGAATGAGTCTGGCAGCCGTATTCAGGATCGACTGAAGCGGGGATAGCCAGCAGCGAGGCAGGCCAGTGAGGAGGGAGTTGCAGTAGTCGAGTCGTGATATGATGAGGGAGTGGATGAGCTGTTTAGTGGTTGGAGTTAGGAACGTGCGGATTTTGGCGATGTTGCGGAGGTGGAGTCTGCACGAGTTTGTTAAAGATTGGACTTGGGGCTGGAAGGATAGGTTGGAGTCCAGAATGACACCAAGTACTCTGGCCTGCGAGGCGGGTTTGATGGTAGCGTTGTTGGATGTGATAGAGAAGTCAATGGGGGGTGGTGTCCGGGCTGGGGGGAAGACAAGAAACTTTTGGAGAGGTTCAGTTTAAGGAAGTGGAGCAACATCCAGTCTGATATGTCCCTCAGTAGGTGTGTGATTCGGGTGGAGACCGAGGGGGTGAGGTGGGGGGTTGGGAGATAGATTTGTGTGTCGTCGGCATAGAGGTGGTAGTTGAAGCCATGAGAGTGTATGAGTTGGCCAAGGGAGGAGGTGTAGATGGAGAAGAGAAGGGGCCCGAGGACAGAGCCTTGAGGGACCCCAACAGAGAGGGGGAGTGAGAGGGAGGTGGTAGCATTATAGGTAATGCTGAAAGAGCGTTGTGACAGGAAGGATGAGAGCCAGGAGAGAGCAGAATCTCCGAGGCTGAGGGAGTGTAGTTTTTTGAGGAGGAGGGGGTGGTCGACTGTGTCGAAGGCCGCAGAGAGGTCAAGGAGTAGGAGCACTGAATAGTGGCCATTAGCTTTGGCGGTTAGCAGGTCGTTGCAGAAATTGAGTAAGGGAGTTTCGGTGGAGTGTAGGGGACAGAAGCCGGACTGTAGGGGATCGAGGAGGTTGTTGTCGTTGAGGTGAGAGCATAGGCGGGTGTAGACTAGGCGCTCGAGGAGTTTAGATGTAAATGGGAGCAGGGAGATGGGTCTGAGGTTGAAAATATAATATTTTCTTCTGCATACACTGCCCACCACCATACCTTCCATACTTCTGCACATACTGCTCCCCATCTTACTCTTCACAGTCCTCTCCTGCACATAGTGCCCCCTGTCATATACTCTGCATACCTATCCTGCACATGATGCCTGCTCTCAGGGCTAGTTCACGCCAGATGAAGTGCGGTGCATTTTTTATTTTGCATCATAGATGCATGGACAGTATTTAACATGGATTCCAATAACCCTAGGTCACACCAGTGCAGTGCATTCCAATGCAGTCAACTAAAGTAGAACATGCAACATTTTTTTCTGTATGGCATGCTTACGGAAGTGGCAAAACCCTTCAAAAATGCACTGGAACATACATGTCCTCAATTGAGATGATAAAAAAAAGAGAGGAAAACACACTGGAACACAACACAATGCAATGGAAAACCTAAAAAATGCATAAAAAATGCACATGTAGAAATGCATTCAGAACGCAGATATTGAACCGATCCTCATATTCTATACACTTTACTCCTACACATTTTGCCTGCTGTCATTCTTTCCATACTCCTCTCCTGTTTCAGATAAAATTATAATTAAATCATTTTTTAAATTTTAAATATACCCTATAGCCTTTTTGTGACATAATGTGTTAGTTTTGTGGACACAGAAAGCCTTTGCGATTTTCTCCCTACATTTACTGCAAATTGTAACTATCTAAGCAGCGGCTGAGAGCCATACTTAATCTTCTATCTGGTTGCTGCCACATTTCATCTTGACTGGAGTTCTGTCTTAGCCATTCACATTTGCCCAGCCCTGCCAGAGTTTACATTGAACTAACACAAACAATTGTGGTATTTTCTCCAGAAGTGAGTCAGGCAATAAGCAGAAGAAGAATAGTGTACGCCATTTTATCTGTACATAACTATCAACAAAGTGCTTAAAGCATTAACAACTGAATATTTTTTTTTTTAAATAGCAGAAGCAAGAAATGAAAAATATATTTAACTTAACCTGAGGTTAAAGAAAAGTAACCATGATGCTTCTGAGAATATTTCCGACAATTTATCAGTATGGGCAATACAGCAAGAATCAGGAATTTTGAAGAGGTGATGAAGGTTATCAGCCAGAATGTAGATTACCTAAAACAGTGTGGACAGTTTTGAGTCCGAGATCTTCTAACTACAAGAGTGATAAAATGTTCATTCATTGGGAACATATGTAACATTTATGGAGCAGATCAAAGAGCCTTACAAGGTTTATATAGCAATGTGGGGCCAGCTTAAGGCCAGGGCATCTGCTACTCTCCATGGGGTTTCCATTAGACAGAAAGAATGTGGGCCACCATTGGCTAGCTTCTGTAACTCTTTCACTGCTGATTAAGCCTAATGCACGTCTTTTATTGCTTTATGTATAGAGCTCTTCTATCCATGAAAAGGTTACCATGCTTTGTAGAGGGACGTGCTGAACATCAAATAAACATAATGCACTCCTGGCAACTAAACACATCAAAATAACATTTAAAATTACCAACGTACCTTTTGATTTTCAATCCAATCATTATAACATAATTTATTTCAAACTGGAATTTCTTCCTCTGAAGTAGCAGCAATCAAGTGTGAACAAAAGCAGCTTATTTAACCTGTTGTGATGGCTCTCAGCTTTGTTCCCATAGCCCTCTGTTTTTAATGAATGGTCATGCTGCGAGTATCATTAACCTCAATCTAGTCCACGACTGAATAACAGAGATCGTACCGAGGAATGTTCAGGGTGATTATCCCAGCAAAAATAGTTTCTTGTAAGTTATAAAATAAAAAGGAGATTTTTCCAAATAGAATAACTTAACACTGAAACCCAAAAATAAGAATTACTGATATGTTCTTGAACAGGGTTAAGGTGACACTAAGGGCCTGTTCAAACTAGAATTCCATGTGGGAAACCAGTGTTCTGTGCCAGTTTTCCACAAATCGCACTGCCATTGTGATAAGCAGTGGGTGGTAGTGCAAAGATAACAACACCCCAAACAAAGGTCGCAAAATGCACTGCATTTGTCCACATCAGATCGCATGGTACAAAAGTAACATGCAATCTGGTTGCAGTGCACATTTCCAAAAGTAGTACTTCTTTTATTGCAGTGCTGTGCAATTCCAACCCGTTCAAAATGAATGTGCTGAAATTGCAACACACAGAGCTGAATGTGAATCTCAAAGGAATATGGACCACATTCCTGTGTGGTTCACATGCAGTTCCTAGTGTGTATGGGCCCTAAAATGTTTTTTTTCAATTCTATTCAAGTATGTATTCATAACTCCAAAAAGTACCTTCTGTTGCACTGAGCCTTCTCCAAACCTCCAAATTCCTTTAAATGTTTTTTGTTTTTGTGATCTGACTTCCTGTTAATTGGTGGCTACATACATTACCCATGGTCTCACTGTGTGCAAGAATGTAGCCACTCTCTGTTGCTCGCTCCCAAGATAGACTATGGACTATGGGATAGAGCTATGGACTGTGCATAGAGCGGGACACATGACCGCAACTAATAGGCACTGCTTGTTCCAAAGAAACAGATGTGAGGGGGGAAAATATAGGTTTGAGAGCTCAGGGAGGATGTTACAAGGAAGGAAAAAAAACACAATAAGAACCAGTTTCATGAAAAATATATTATAATGCCATTAAGTAGTGGATGTGTATAGGTTATTTTTGGAGAATAAGGATATTGTTCAATGTCACATTAATGTAAGAAACATTAATACCATACAGGTCTCTATAACCCAGGGTGTATTCCAAAAGTTTTTTTTGTAACATTGGCTGCATGGGGCTACAGGACATGTAACATATAAAAAATAATTTTCCAAAGCCCATTACTTTTGAAAAACAGTTCTGCTAATTTTGTAAGCATGAGTAATGATACACATGCAGGCTTGTTTAACCTCCCTGGCGGTATGATTATTTCTGATTTTTGGTGCTGAAAGCGGTACCATTTTTTTGCATGGAAATATGTAGTTTTTTATTGTAGGCTGTAATTTTTAGGAATAACTCACTGAAATCTGTCCGAACAAGAGTCTAGTAAACATTCCGGATATGATAAAACTTGAAACACGAAATCATAAATTATAATTTAATTAATAATCTTAAAAAATAATAATGTAATAATAATAAATTTAATGTAATAATATAATCAAACCAAAAACACTGAAATTTGAAATACAGAGGCAAATTCGCACATCGCTGAGCAAAGTCGCAAAATCGTTTTCAATGTCTGATGACGAATTTCCCCACGAATCATTATCACTCAATTCTGCAAGTGGTTCTAATTTACTATCGCTGTTCTCTAGCTGGTCTAAAACCGCTTTTGACATAAAGAGACGCTTTTTGGACGCCATGGACCTTTCTAAGTTTCCAGGCAGAAAGAACAGTCAAAATGTAGGTAGGGCACAGGACAAAGCAGTAGGGACAAAATATATGTGAAATGCATTGAAACAGCAATGTTTTACTATATAATAATAATTTTTAAAAAAATGACATTTTTTAAAAATTTCAAATTTACCGCCGTACGTCCCGACGTCACAGGGACCGGAACACGGAAGCTGGATGCCGGCATCGGCCGGGGACGCTGCAGGGGACACATCACGGGAGCGAAGGACAAGGTAAGCGCTGCAGGGACTCCCTGAGCAACGCTGCATGGTAAGCCCGAGTGTAGCTCGAGGTTACTGCTCTTGGTACTGAAATTTTACCCCGAGCTACACTCAGGAATACCGCCAGGGAGGTTAATAAAGCATGATTAATGAGTTCATGAAATATAAACAAAACTGTTGCATGTATAAAGTGCAGTCACTTAGGCTAAGTTCACACTTATGCAGGGATTGCAGGTGTGGGAATCGCACCTTTTCCTGCACCCGTAACCATCCACAGCGAAAACGCACTGCTCTTTACAGATACTATTTATTCTTGATAACACCCCCACGCATCTAAAAATGCAGTGCACCTGTGGGTGTGGGAACCGCTGGGAATTCACATGGTGCAAGAGCGTTTTGGCTGCGGGGACAGTGCAAGTCCTGCGCCCAAAACCACCTGCATAAGTATGAACCTAGCCTTGGTGTGAACCTAGACTTACAGATACTGGTATGTCCAAATGCAATGGTGTTGGCAGTGCTTACCTGCTTCCTGCACATTCCTGGCCTTCTGGACAGTCCCATATTCATGGAACAATAGGCGTGCATGGGGATGAAGTAGCAGCAAGCAGAGATGTGCATGACAGAAAAATGTGTTTTGTTTTGTTTCGGAATGATTCATTAAGTAAATCATTTCATTTTGTCATATTCATTTAGGGTTATTTACTAAAGCTAGAGAGTGCACAATCTGGCGCAGCTCTCCATAGAAACCAATCAGCTTCCAGGTTTTATTGTCAAAGCTTAATTGAACAAGTTAGAGCTAGAAGCTGATTGGCTACCATGCACAGCTGCACCAGATTCTGAGTGCTCCAGTTTTAGTAATTATCCCCCATTATGTTAGAATTATTAATTTTCAGAATTTGTTTTGTATATCCGTTCTGAATCTATTTGTTTTTGGAAGGGCAGCTAGATTTGTTTTAATTCGTTATTTTGAGGAATTATTTATTATTATTACAGGTACTTATATAGCGCTATCAATTTACGAAGAGTTTTTACATATATATTGTACATTCACATCGGTCCTAACCCTCAAGGGGCGTACAATCTAAGGTCCCTAACTTTCATTCATTCATACACATACTAGGGCCAATTTAGACAGGATCCAATTAACCTACCAGCATGTCTTTGGATTGTGCGAGGAAACTGCAGTACCCGGAGGAAACCCCTGCAGGCACAGGGAGAACATGCAAACTCCAGGCAGGTGGTGCCGTGGTTGGGTTATTACTCTAGTACTGCCAGGTGGAAGTGCTAACCATTAAGCTACTGAGTTGCCCTCTGAATCATTCCTGCTAGTCTAACCGACAAAGAGAAATGGAATGAGCTAATTGGACAATATTGACTGGAGTCACGTGAATCCGAAAGTAACGATTGTAACAAAATTACATTTTGGATTTATTCATTATGTTATAATTGGGAGATTCTGAAGGATCCACCTCCATCCAGCCAAAGCATAATAAGCAGGAATCATCTTATTTCATTTTTATACCTTTATACCTGCAATTGTTGCAATATGTTTCCATTTCATATGTAGTGCATTTTTTATGATAATAAAAAATGTTAATGCAAAAAGAATTGGTTGATTATCCAAGAGCCAAAGACTACAGCCCTGCTGTCATCTAAATATAACAAGAGAATCCAAATCAATTCAGATCATTCATTACATCAAATAGTCACATAGTCAGTCTGGCTGAAAAAGATAAAAGTCCATCCAGTTCAACTATTGAAAAAAAAAAGTTATAATCCTATACCCTGCAACACACCAATCCTCATAGATCAAATAACAGGATGAAAGAAACTTTGCAATTAATCGGAAATCCACTTCTCCAAAAGAAAGAGACCACCTTCAATCGTATCCATGGGGGGAAATGCCAGACACTCGAGAGAAACAGAAAGACTTCATGGTGTAATATTATAACAGCAAATTCCTTTATTAGGTACTCATTGCACTTACTCAAGAGGTGTCCCAGCTGACACCAGCATCAACAGCATGACAGTAATCACATAAAATGAGCCTAGCTACTCAGCACATGCGCAGTAGCTGGCAGCCAAAAACGTAATGACGTCACATCAATCAAGCTCCGCCCTACGCGTTTCATCATCGACGTCCTCACGGACATCTATCCGCTCCGTGAGGACGTCGATGATGAAACGCGTAGGGCGGAGCTTGATTGATGTGACGTCATTACGTTTTTGGCTGCCAGCTACTGCGCATGTGCTGAGTAGCTAGGCTCGTTTTATGTGATTACTGTGATTACTGTCATGCTGTTGATGCTGGTGTCGGCTGGGACACCTCTTGAGTAAGTGCAATGAGTACCTAATAAAGGAATTGGCTTTTATAATATTGCACCATGAAGTCTTTCTGTTTCTCTCGAGTGTCTGGCATTTCCCCCCATGGATACAATTGAAGGTGGTCTCTTTCTTTTGGAGAAGTGGATTTCCGATTAATTGCAAAGTTTCTTTCATCCTGTTATTTGATCTATGAGGATTGGTGTGTTGCAGAGTTTCGTTTCTGAAAATATATCTATGGATGATCTGCCATCATATTATCAAGGTTCTTTTGGTGAAATTTTTCATATTTAGACATTTTTTTGCACAAAAGTTTTTTGCACTTTAAAAGTTTTTTTGCACTTTTTTGTGATTGGCATATATATATTTTTTTTGGACTTATGATTTGATGATTTTTTTATATATTTATATACATTTACTAGCGCAAATTATTTATTGCATTAATTGTTACACTTTATATATGGTGATTTTTTTGCAGCTGGTACACTATAAGTAAGTTATATAATTTTGACCATAGGCGCTATTATTAATTTTTCCTTAATCCTATACCCACAGTTGAACCAGAAAAAGGCAAAAAACCCAGCAAAACATGATCCAATTTGCTCCTGCTGGGAAAAAATTCCTTCCTGATCCCTCGAGAGGCAATTGAATTTTCCCTGGATCAACTTTTCCTATAAATGTTAGTATCCAGTTATATTCTGTGTATCTAAGAAAGAATCCAGGACTTTTTTTAAAGCTATCCACTGAGCTGGCCAGAACCAACTCTTGAGGGAGTCTATTCCACATTTTCACAGCTCTCACTGTGAAGAAACCTTTCCATGTTTGGAGATTAAATTTCTTTTCCTCCAGACGTAACGAGTGTCCCCTTGTCTTCTGTGTTGACCTCAGGGTGAATAACTCCGAGTTCACTGTATGAACCACTGATGTATTTATACATGTTGATCATATCCCCCCCTTAATCTCCTCTTCTCAAGAGAGAATAAATTCAGTTCCTCTAATCTTTCCTCATAGCTGAGCTCCTCCATGCCTCTTATCAGTTTGGTTGCCCTTCTCTGTACTTTCTCTAGTTCCCCAATGTTCTTTTTGTGATCTGGTGCTCAAAACTGAACTGCATATTCCAGATGAGGTGTTACTAATGATTTGTACCGGGGTAATATGATATCTCTCTCTCTGGAGTCTATACCTCTTTTAATACAAGAGAGGATTTTGCTCACTTTAGAAACCGCAGCTTGGCATTGCATGCCATTATTAAGCTTGTGGTCTACCAGAACTTCCAGATCCTTCTCCACCATTGATTCCCCCAGTTGTACTCCCCCTAGTATGTATGATGCATGCATATTCTTAGCCCCCAAGTGTATAACCTTACATTTATCAACATTAAACCTCATTTGCCACATAGTTGCCCAATTAAACAGTGCATTGAGGTTGGCTTGTAAGTTGGAGACATCCTGTAAGGACGTTATTCTACTGCACAGCTTGGTGTCATCTGCAAAGACTGAAATGGTATATTTAATCCCAAACCCTATATTGTTTATGAATATATTAAAAAGTAAGGGTCCCAGCAATGAACCTTGGGGTACACCACTGACAACCCTAGACCATTCAGAGTATTAATTATTAATCACTACTCTTTGAATACTATCTTTTACCCAGTTTTCTATCCATTTACATACAGATGTTTCCAAGTCTGTAGACTTTACCTTACACATTAGCCATGTGTGGGGAACTGTGTCAAACGCTTTTGCAAATTCCAAGTATATCACGTCCACCGCCACCCCTCTGTCCAAGGTTTTGCTCACCCCCTCATAAAAACAAATCAGATTTGTTTGACAACTTCTGTCTTTCATGAATTTATGCTGTCTGTTGCTTTAAATATTTTTTTTCCAGCAAGAACTCATCTATGTGGTCTTTTATTAAACTCTCCAATATCTTTCCAACTATAGAAGTTAAACTAACAGGTCTATAATTACGTGGTAAAGATTTTGATCACTTTTTAAATATTGGCACCACATTGGCCTTACGCCAATCCAGTGGTACTATGCCAGTCATTAAAGAGTCCCTAAAAATTAGAAACAATAGCTTTGAAATGACAGAGCTCAATTCGTTAAGGACCCATGGGTGTATGCCATCCAGTACAGGTGCTTTATTCACCTTTATTCTGTCTAAATATTCTTGGATCATATCAATTGTGAGCCAATGTGGATCATCTAGAGCTGTGTCAATACCATGCCCATTATGGACAAGAGCTCCCCCATGCTCCTTTGTATACACAGAGCTGAAGAAGGTATTTAATAAATTTGCCTTCTCTTTCTCCCCAGTCACCTACATGCTTGGACTGGACCTTTTTACTATTAATATATTTGAAGACTTTTTTGACGTTGGTCCTGCTATCTTTTGCAATCTGTCGTTCATTTTCAATTTGTGTGGCCTTTTTTTCCTTTTTGCATATTCTGTTATATTCTTTGTAATGTTAAAATGATGATAGCGTTTCTTCATTTTTATATTTAATAAAAGCTCTTTTCTTATTATCTATAGTTTTTTTTACTTTCGCCTTAAGCCACATAGGTTTGATTTTTAGCCTTTTAAACTTGTTGCCCATGGGAATATATTTTGCAGTGAGTTCACGTACAGTCTTTTTGAAGAACTCCCATTTCTGTGTTGTGTTCATCGATGCCAATATTCCCTCCCAGTCTAAGTCTTGGAGAGCAGCTCCCAGCCTTGGAAAATTAGCTCTCTTAAAATTGAGCGGTTTTATTTTTCCTGTATGTGCTTGCTGTTTACAGCTAACAATAAATTAAATCATGTTATGGTCACTGCTACCCAGATGTTCTTTTATATGGACATATGTAATAAGCTCTGCATGGTTTGAGTTTACCAGGTCCAGCAGAGCATCATTCCTAGTTGGGGCCTCTATGAACTGTACCATAAAATTGTCCTGTAGTAGGTTTAAAAATGTTTACCTTTTAACTTTTCCTGCAGTACCATTACTCCAGCCAATTTCCAGGTAGTTAAAATCCCCCATTATCACTGTCCCAGCCCTTGCAGCCCTTTCGATCTGTGCAAGGAGCTGAGTCTCCACCTCCTCATTAACACTGGGAGGCCTATAACAAACTCCAATGATTACCTTTGTAGTACGCACCCCCATGTGCAGTTCCACCCATAATACTTCAGCCTTATCACACTCTCCATCAACTAGGTCCTCTTTCACACTTGCTCTGAGATCACTTCTCACATAGAGACAGACACCACCAGCTTTCCTATTTACCCTGATCTGCGAAAGAGAACATTGTTACGCTATTTCAGATGCATCAAAACATTAACAAAAGGCACAAACTATTGCATAATGTCAACCAAATTAAAGATATGAATATGTGGTTTTTGTTATAATTTATTTTGGACTCGCCGAAATTACTATTGTGATTTGTAGATTCGGATACATTTCCGAATAACGAAAATTTTGTCTGAATTTCGATTCGTAATGAAACAAATCGCAGATGTCTAGCAGCAAGCATCTCCTTTTCTGCTGAGAGAACCCAGCTTTTGACTATAACAGAAAAGTTTAGGGATTTCTGTAGGCATGGGTATAGTGCCTGCACTTTGTACCTGCAGCAGTTTTGTTTTCTTGTTTTTTTAGTTTTTTTTTGGGGGGGGGGGGGCAAGTTATCTGTAAAGAGAAGAAATTAATGTTGCCACTACAAATATCTCTTCCTGAAAATGCTACTTGCCTGGCTGTACTACTGACCATTATTTTCCAGTGTCTTAAAAAGTGAATGCAGTTCAGGACCTTTCTCTTATTTTCCTTATCCGCTATTTGTCTGGAATCATTGGGCTTTATTTAATAAAAGAGTATAGGTTGTTCACAAATTAAATTTTCACTCTGTGGGGGAATTTTTCCTTTACACCCTAGTCACACTGATCCGACTTTGAAATTGAGCAACATCCAGTGATGCAATTCCGACTTGAGGTGTGACTTGCAAGACATCTGCGACTTGCAAGACACATCGGTTATGCAATTTGCTCCTGAAGTAGTGCATGCACTAATTAAAAATTGGTGTGGCTCCGACCAGGTCGAATTCTCATTGATATGGCTGCTTTAATTGCGGACAATAGGATGTGACTTTCCATGTGATTTGAATCTCGCATGGCATGGCAAATCTCATGGCAAGTCACACCTGGTGTGACCGGGCACTTAGTAAGGAAGGTACCACACTTCCAAGCAATAATGTAGTCAGAAACTGTCAATAGTCAGAGCAGGTACTGTACATGTACAAGGAAATAAAGAGACATGTGTCAGGGAAGATGGCATTTAGGCAGAGTCATATCAGACAGATTAGTGGTTATTTACTAAAACCGGAGAGTGCAAAATCTAGGCAACTCTACATACAAGCCAAACAGCTTCCAGGTTTTATTGCCAAACCACTTGCTCTCCTCAGGATTTACCCCCCCCCCCCCCATTCCTGACCAGGCCATTTTTTGCGTTTCGGCTCTGTGCTACTTTAACTGACAATTGTGCAGTCATGTAACACTGCACCCAAATGAAATTTACGCCCTTTCTTCCCAGAAATTGAGCTTTCTTTCAGTGGTATTTGATCACCTGTGCAATTTTTATTTTTTGCGCTATAAACAAAAAAGAGCAACTATTTCGAGAAAAAAAACTATATTTTTTTACTTTTTGCTTTTAAACATGCCCAGTAAAAAAATTTTAAAAATCTAATTTTGGTATAAATTTAGGCCAAAATGTATTCTGCTACATGTCTGCTAAAAAAATCCCAATACGTGTAAATTAATTGGTTTACGTGAACGTTATAGCGTTTACAAATGGTGGTATATATACTGGGATTTTCTTCTTTGAATTTTTACTTACTTTTTTTTTTACTAGTAATGGCGGCAATCAACGACTTATAGTGGGACTGCAGGACTGCGATGGACATTCTGACACTGGGTGGAACTGACTTGGTGTCACTGACATCCCCAGTGACACCAATACAGTGATCAGTGCTAAACAAAATTAGTTAGGCAGCTTAATTCAGTTTGTTTGCAGGTTGGCTGGCAAGTTAGAGATCGGAATTGTTCTTTTTTGTTGTTTGACATGTGCTCCTTGCTGTGAAGGCCAGTTATAGACTGGGGCAGTTTTTGTACTGTTGAATTGTTGGTGAGGGGGCACACTGGACACCTTAGCTGCCATTCTGCTACATGCTGGGTGTCCCGTGCGCTCCTATACCTTAAAGGAGGGGTGGGCTCCCTCAGGTCCATCTGCCCTTGGTCTATTCATTAAATACATGTTACTCTACTATGGAAGCTCTTAAAATTGGAGAGTTAGGAACTACAGAATACTGGGGTGCCTTGACGAGGCTCTGTGGCTTATGTATGTATTTGCAAATTTGTGCTAACTAAACCTTTGTTCTTAACACATACTGTTAGACAGGTTAATTTGGTTTGTTTGCAGGCTGGCTGGCAAGTTAGAGCTCAGAATTTTTCTTTTTTAGTTGTTTGACATGCATTGTCCTTCCATGTGCTCCTTGCTGTGAAGGTCAGTTATAGACTGGGGCAGTGGCCATTTTTTGTACTGTACTAATGGCACTGGGCAGGAAGGGGTTAACATGAGGGGTGATCAAAGGGTTAACTGTGTGCTGGGTGTGTTTTACTAGGGGGCGGTGTCAGTGTGCTTCACTGTGTGCAGTGTGCAGGAGCTGACATGGAGGAGAACTGTTAGTAAACAAAACAGTTCTCCTCCCCATCAGAGATCCTTGGAAATTACCGGGCGCTGGCGATCACTGACCGGGACCTGGTGATTGACAGCTACGGCTGCAAATGGAGGCGCGGGTAGGGCGCGCGTGCACCTGGTGTACGTCCCCTAATCGGAAGTACAAAATCACATCTATATATATGTGATTTTGCACACCCGTACTGCCCTGTAGCAGTATTTCTGTTATAAGGTGGAAGAGGTTCATTGAACAAGCTGTAGTTAGAAGCTGATTGGTTAGTATGCACAGCTGCACCAGATTCTGAGTGCACCAGTTTTAGTAAATCTCCCCCATTGGGTGATACAGGAAACAGATATGTGAACAAGGAGCATCAGGTTCCTCTTTCTCAGGCACAGACAGAATGTCCTCAGTAGAATAGGTATTTGCTTGCTGGATACATTATTAGCACGCTGGAGTGTGCCGCTACAGTACTCCGTATTTTCCAGTTGAATGCACAGGCTCAAGCCTATGAATACCTCTCCTTGATACCAGCAATAAGATCTAGTAATAAGGACTGAGCCAGCACCAGGATGGAAGAACCATGGTCTCTCACATAGATTTCAGGTCAGTTATGATCAGGAAAAGATACATTGATTGATGTGTGCTACCAAATTGACAGACTGATGTTTTCTTCATTAATCAACCTCAGATGTTCCCTGTTTTAACTACACGGCGTTCTGCTCTGCCCTTAAGTGATGACCTCCTTAAAGGTAGGTCTCCATTGCTATCTTTGGAGCCCTTCTGCGCTTTCTGATAAACTAAGAAACTAAGCCAAGGAAATCATTTTATTTGCATTGATTTCTCCTCACTCTTTTAAAGGCCTTGTGTCAAGGTCAAGGATAATACACAGCTTTTACTCTGAATATTATTTGACAAATAATGGCAGAACTGAATTGTAGTCCCTAATGTAGTGCTATTTAGACTGACTTTTTTTTGTAAGCGGTTACTCTTTAAAGTGTTCCTAAACTCACAACAGTAAAATCAGCCTGTATATGCCGTAAAGTATGCTTGTTATACTCACTGTGGAAGGGGTTAATCCTCTACATTGTGTAAAAAGGATGTTTAATCCCGTCTTCTCTGATCTTCCCCTTTTTCTATTGTCCCAGAATCATCTCCTGATAGAACAGAGTTTTGGACAAGCTGCGCATGCTCAGCTTGGCGTGTATTGGTAGAGAGTTTTTTTTCTTGGGAGAGTGCACGTGATCAGTACAGGGCCAATCAGCACTGTCCAGACAGGGGTCAGGGATCCTACAGTCTCATAGGACAGTGAGAGGCGAATGAAAACTGTTCCTACAAGCTTTAACCAATGCTCTACTGGACAATGATAGAAGTCACAAGACTGCTCTAACTGCTGATGAGAAAAGATATTTAGCAGTTTATAGTTACTTAAATAATTGCATTTCTATGTTCTGTGTAACATAGGAGGCCAGAAACCAGATATAGTGAATGCTGGGTCCTGGGTTTAGTAGCACTTTAAAAAAAGGAACAATCTGTAGTTTTGGATTGCAAAAGCACTCTCTTTAGATCTTTTACATCTTACATCAGAAGAGACACTAGGAAAGACAATAGTGTCCACAGGGCCTCACTTGACCCAATGCACTTACCCTGACATGTATTGGCCCCACACACTGCCACACCAGCACAGTGCCACTCCCGCACACTGCCACACCAGTACAGTGCCATTCCTGCACACTGCCACACCAGCACAGTGCCACTCCCACACACTGCCACACCAGCACAGTGCCACACCCGCACACTGTCACACCAGCACAATGCCACTCCCGCACACTGCCACACCAGCACAGTGCCACACCCGCACAGTGCCACTCCCGTACACTGCCACACCAGTAGGCCATTTCCTTAGCAGGTCTCAAGAGAAGAACACCTCTCTTATTGGGCGCCTCTTGCTGCCTACATTAGCACTCTAGACTGTCACTTTCTTTTCTTACCACCTGTTCTTGTTCTTAGGCCAATCATGGTACAATTGGAATAAAAACAAATGCAGTTAAGGACCTTGGACACTCTTTTACCAAACCATCTCTCTCTATTGCAGTAACAGGTCAACTTTCTTTTCATTGAAACTGAAACATAGAATTCATAATACTGTAGATACTGCAGGCAGGTGTACTCTCCTTCCTAAGGCTCAGCATAACTAAGTGGTGAACTGGATGTTCATTTTCGTTTCTATTCTGCAGTCAAATATACCTCAGTTATTCTTGGGGGGCCCTGACTATCTCTACTAGAGATGAGCGAATTATTCAAAAATTCGGTTCGGCTGATTCGCCGAATTCGCTTCGTGCCGAATATATTCGCTGCGAATTTAACTTATAAAAAGGGTGTTTCTAGGCTTCAGAGAGCCTTTATATTAGTGCAGAACACTGTACCTTTAATTTAAATGCCCTTGGAGTCTGCTGGGGAAGAGAAATAATACTGTCAGTCAGTATGACATGCAGATGAGTGCCGTCGATCTTAGAATCACCGCACACTTCACTCATTTGGGCAGTCACAGGGCCAAAACCAGAGTGTGGAGCCACAGTGTGGCGGTGGAGGCAGCAGCAATGGGAGGCCATACAGCACCCTATGACAAAATGGAACCCACCAGCAGTGTGAGGAGACCTGAAAGTGGCACATGGCAGAGTGTGGCGATGGAGACAGCAGCAATGGGAGGCCGTACAGGGACCCATGACACACTCTGGACCTGGCAGCAGCATGAGGAGGCGGTACAGGGGCCCATGACAGATTACGGGCCTGGCAGCAGCATGAGGAGTCGGTACGGGGGCCCATGGCAGATTACGGGCCTGGCAGCAGCATGAGGAGGCGGTACAGGGGCCCATGGCAGAGTGGCGGAGTGTAAGCAGCTAAAATTGAAGGCCATACAGAGGCCTATGTTAAAAAGTCCCCCCAGCAGCAGCGTGGGGAGACGACTATCAAGAGTCCAATGGCAGAGTGGCGGAGCAGAAGCAGCTTCAATTGAAGGCCATACACAGGCCTCGGTTAAAAAGCGGAAGCCGTCAGCAGCGTGAGCAGACGACAGAGACACATGGCGCAGGGTGGCGGTGGATGCAGCAGTATTCGGAAGCCAAACACAGGCCTCGGTTAAAAAGCGGAAGCCGTCAGCAGCATGAGCAGATGACAGAGGCACATGGCGCAGGGTGGCGGTGGAGGCAGCAGCAATGGAAGGCCATACAGCACCCTATCACAAAATGGAACCCACCAACAGTGTAAGGAGACCTGAAAGTGGCACATGGCGCAGGGTGGCGGTGGAGGCAGCAGTATTCGGAAGACATAGACAGGACTAGTTTAAAAAGCGGAAGCCGTCAGCAGCGTGAGCAGACGACAGAGGCACATGGCGCAGGGTGGCGGTGGAGGCAGCAGCAATGGAAGGCCATACAGCACCCTATCACAAAATGGAACCCACCAACAGTGTAAGGAGACCTGAAAGTGGCACATGGCGCAGGGTGGCGGTGGAGGCAGCAGTATTCGGAAGCCATACACAGGCCTAGGTTAAAAAGCGGAAGCCGTCAGCAGCGTGAGCAGATGACAGAGACACATGGCGCAGGGTGGCGGTGGATGCAGCAGTATTCGGAAGCCAAACACAGGCCTCGGTTAAAAAGCGGAAGCCGTCAGCAGCGTGAGCAGACGACAGAGGCACATGGCGCAGGGTGGCGGTGGAGGCAGCAGCAATGGAAGGCCATACAGCACCCTATCACAAAATGGAACCCACCAACAGTGTAAGGAGACCTGAAAGTGGCACATGGCGCAGGGTGGCGGTGGAGGCAGCAGTATTCGGAAGACATACACAGGCCTAGGTTAAAAAGCGGAAGCCGTCAGCAGCGTGAGCAGACGACAGAGACACATGGCGCAGGGTGGCGGTGGAGGCAGCAGTATTCGGAAGCCATACACAGGCCTAGGTTAAAAAGCGGAAGCCGTCAGCAGCGTGAGCAGACGACAGAGACACATGGCGCAGGGTGGCGGTGGATGCAGCAGTATTCGGAAGCCAAACACAGGCCTCGGTTAAAAAGCGGAAGCCGTCAGCAGCGTGAGCAGACGACAGAGGCACATGGCGCAGGGTGGCGGTGGAGGCAGCAGCAATGGAAGGCCATACAGCACCCTATCACAAAATGGAACCCACCAACAGTGTAAGGAGACCTGAAAGTGGCACATGGCGCAGGGTGGCGGTGGAGGCAGCAGTATTCGGAAGACATACACAGGACTAGTTTAAAAAGCGGAAGCCGTCAGCAGCGTGAGCAGATGACAGAAGCACATGGCGCAGGATGGCGGTGGAGGCAGCAGTATTCGGAAGCCATACACAGGCCTAGGTTAAAAAGCGGAAGCCGTCAGCAGCGTGAGCAGACGACAGAGACACATGGCGCAGGGTGGCGGTGGATGCAGCAGTATTCGGAAGCCAAACACAGGCCTCGGTTAAAAAGCGGAAGCCGTCAGCAGCGTGAGCAGACGACAGAGGCACATGGCGCAGGGTGGCGGTGGAGGCAGCAGCAATGGAAGGCCATACAGCACCCTATCACAAAATGGAACCCACCAACAGTGTAAGGAGACCTGAAAGTGGCACATGGCGCAGGGTGGCGGTGGAGGCAGCAGTATTCGGAAGACATACACAGGACTAGTTTAAAAAGCGGAAGCCGTCAGCAGCGTGAGCAGACGACAGAGACACATGGCGCAGGGTGGCGGTGGAGGCAGCAGTATTCGGAAGCCATACACAGGCCTAGGTTAAAAAGCGGAAGCCGTCAGCAGCGTGAGCAGACGACAGAGACACATGGCGCAGGGTGGCGGTGGATGCAGCAGTATTCGGAAGCCAAACACAGGCCTCGGTTAAAAAGCGGAAGCCGTCAGCAGCGTGAGCAGACGACAGAGACACATGGCGCAGGGTGGCGGTGGAGGCAGCAGCAATGGAAGGCCATACAGCACCCTATCACAAAATGGAACCCACCAACAGTGTAAGGAGACCTGAAAGTGGCACATGGCGCAGGGTGGCGGTGGAGGCAGCAGTATTCGGAAGACATACACAGGACTAGTTTAAAAAGCGGAAGCCGTCAGCAGCGTGAGCAGACGACAGAAGCACATGGCGCAGGGTGGCGGTGGAGGCAGCAGTATTCGGAAGCCATACACAGGCCTAGGTTAAAAAGCGGAAGCCGTCAGCAGCGTGAGCAGACGACAGAGACACATGGCGCAGGGTGGCGGTGGATGCAGCAGTATTCGGAAGCCAAACACAGGCCTCGGTTAAAAAGCGGAAGCCGTCAGCAGCGTGAGCAGACGACAGAGGCACATGGCGCAGGGTGGCGGTGGAGGCAGCAGCAATGGAAGGCCATACAGCACCCTATCACAAAATGGAACCCACCAACAGTGTAAGGAGACCTGAAAGTGGCACATGGCGCAGGGTGGCGGTGGAGGCAGCAGTATTCGGAAGACATACACAGGACTAGTTTAAAAAGCGGAAGCCGTCAGCAGCGTGAGCAGACGACAGAGGCACATGGCGCAGGGTGGCGGTGGAGGCAGCAGTATTCGGAAGCCATACACAGGCCTAGGTTAAAAAGCGGAAGCCGTCAGCAGCGTGAGCAGACGACAGAGACACATGGCGCAGGGTGGCGGTGGATGCAGCAGTATTCGGAAGCCAAACACAGGCCTCGGTTAAAAAGCGGAAGCCGTCAGCAGCGTGAGCAGACGACAGAGGCACATGGCGCAGGGTGGCGGTGGAGGCAGCAGCAATGGAAGGCCATACAGCACCCTATCACAAAATGGAACCCACCAACAGTGTAAGGAGACCTGAAAGTGGCACATGGCGCAGGGTGGCGGTGGAGGCAGCAGTATTCGGAAGCCATACACAGGCCTAGGTTAAAAAGCGGAAGCCGTCAGCAGCGTGAGCAGATGACAGAGGCACATGGCGCAGGGTGGCGGTGGAGGCAGCAGTATTCGGAAGCCATACACAGGCCTAGGTTTAAAACTGGAACCCAGCAGCGTGAGCAGACGACAAAGACGCACATGGCAGAGGATGGATCTGGCAGCAGTATGAGAAGGCGGTACAGGGGCCCGTGGCACAGTGTGGTGATGGAGGCTACAGCAACTGGATGCCAGAAAGTGGCCGATAGGGCTATATACTGCATGACTACATAGGTGGTTTTTATAGTACTTTATTTTGGCCTCCCTCTCAGCAGGTGTGAAAAAGGCCACCATTTTTGAACGGTAGCGAGGGTCCAACAAGGTGGACAGCCAAAAGTCATCCCTCTGTCTGATGGTTATTATTCGGCTGTCGCTACGCAAGCAACCGAGCATGCTATGGGCCATTTGTGCCAAGGAATGCGAGGGACTCCCTGCCTCCATCTCCACAGCATACTGCCACGGTGCGTCTGGGTCCTCTGTCTCCTCCTCCTCCTCTACCAGATGCTCCTGCTCCTCCACTCCTGTCCGCTGAGTGGAAAAACCACCCATTTCACTCAATAATTCCTGAGCACAAATGTCCTCCTCTACCTCCTCCTCTTCTTCCTGTCCTGCCCCCACAGGGGTCATGTGGCGTTGAGATCTGTGCGCCACGTCTACCGCACCCTGACCAGCCATTGTTAACAGCATTTGTTCCAGGACGTGCAACAGAGGAATGACGTCGTTCATCCCATAGTCCTGCCGACTCACGAATAGCGTGGCCTCCTCAAAGGGCCTGAGCAAGCGGCAGGTGTCACGCATGAGCTGCCAATGGCTGACATCTAAGTTACACAGGGGAGTACCTTTATCCGCTTGTAACATCAGGAAATCGGTGATGGCCTTTCGCTGTTCGTAAAGGCGGTCTAACATATGTAGGGTTGAATTCCACCTTGTTGCAACGTCGCAGATCAGGCGATGCTGTGGAATTCCGTTCTGCCGCTGCAGCTCAAGGAGGGTGTGTGTCAGGGAATGGGAAGATCGCCTCGGCGATCGAATCTGCACATGCGTAGAATCCTGACAAGACATACAGGCAGGCAGGCACTAGGACCCAGGCGCGCCTGTCACCGATGACGGCGCCGGGCAGGCACTAGGACCCAGGAGCGCCTGTCAGGAGTTGGGCGGCCTATTTAAACCCAGCTCTTGCAATGCTCAAGTGCCGTATGGTCTTACCTGTTACCTGTGTTCTTGTTTTGATCCAGTGTTCCTGAATACCTTGTTGCCGACCCAGCCTGTTCCTGATACTGCTGTCTTCTCCTGCTCTGATCCCTGGCTTGTCTGACCATTCTCCTGCTTAACCCTGCACATTCTGATCTCCTGTTAACGAACCCGGCTTGTGACCAGTTTATTCCTCTGCCTGCTGATTTTGTACCACGCTGCCACCACTGTTACCGACCCAGCCTGCCTGACGCTGCTCTTGTGACCTCCTCACATCAGACTCTCACCTGCTATACACCTCCAACGGTGCTTCTACCACAGCTGGGTGAACTCAAGGGCCGCGACCTGGTCTCGGCCTGCTCCAAGTCCATCCCCACCATCAGGGGGCCCTGGTGAACAAGCAGGTAGGGACTTAGATTCCGCGCCTTGAGGGAATCCGGTCTGTGGAGTGCTAGAGCCTACCGCTGTAGGATCCCTGACAGAACCATACGGCCATGACAGAGTCTGGAGGAGGACCTTCACCCTGGGAAGAGATGTGCCAACATCTGGCAGCACTCACACGAGCAGTGAAGACCCTGGAAGAGGGATACAAGCACCTGGAGGGACAGGTTCAGAGCCTGGCCGCACCAACACCCACAACATTGGGCTCAGTGGAAACACCTCCCGCCACGGGTTCAGCAGGGCCTTCCACTGGAGCAGCATTTACAATTCCTCCGCCAGAACCAAGAGTACCGACCCCTGAGCGGTTCAGTGGGGATCGAGGGAAG
This sequence comes from Staurois parvus, assembly GCF_062004578.1. Lineage (NCBI taxonomy): Eukaryota > Metazoa > Chordata > Amphibia > Anura > Ranidae > Staurois > Staurois parvus. The sequence goes on along the minus strand of NW_028318465.1, from coordinate 1,891,910 downwards.
TTCAGGGCCTTCCAAAACTCCTGCCAGCTATACTTTGACCTGCAACCCCGGACCTTCTCTTCAGAATCGGTGAAGGTGGGATTTGTTATATCCCTGTTGCAGGGCGAACCTCAGGGATGGGCCCATCGCCTGATGGAGGCCCACCACCCACATTTGAACACTGTGGCCACCTTCTTTAAGGCAATGGCACAGCTGTACGATGACCCGCAGCGAGCTGCCTCAGCTGAGGCAGCCCTCTATTCTCTACAACAGGGACGCCGGGCTGCAGAGGATTATGCTGCGGAGTTTAGGCGCTGGAGTGGAGATACACAATGGAACGACGCAGCCTTGCGCCACCAGTTCCGGTTGGGACTGTCGGAACCACTGAAGGACGAGTTGGCAAGAATAGGGGTTCCAGACTCCTTGGAAGGTCTAATAGATCGTGCGATCCAAATCGATCGCAGACTGCGGGAAAGGAGACAGGAGAGGTCCAGCCAGGGGCAAAGAACCTCATGGATGCTGCCAAGAGTACCAGTCATGCCAAGGGTCAGTGTCGGCAATCGGGGCCCAGAGCCGTCAGAGGGAGCCGAACCTATGCAACTCGGCTTGATGCAGCCTTCCCTTTCTACTGAGGAACGACAGAGGCGTCGGGCAAACAATCTGTGTCTGTACTGCGGAGCAGCGGGTCATATGGTGCGCTCCTGTCCGGAGAAATACTGTAAGTCCTCTATTTTCTCTAATATATCTACTGTGTGCACAGGCAACCCCACTCACTTGGCTGTACCTGTGTCTTTTCAGCTCCCAGGAGGAAGCATACAGGTGACGGCCATTATTGACTCCGGGGCATGTAGCTGCTTTGTTGATCTCAGTTTTGCTACCCAGCATCAGATACCGTTACTCACCAAAGAACATGGGTTGAATATTTTCTTGGCAGATGGGTCTCAAATAAAATCGGGGACGGTAGATCGGGAGACTCCTCCCATACACACCACAGTGGCGGGACATCACCAGGAGTTCCTCCGTTTGGACGCCATCGCGTCCCCCCTATTTCCAGTTATTCTGGGGCTCCCCTGGCTACGAGCTCACGACCCCCAGATTGACTGGAAGACCGGGTCAGTCCAGTTTCCCTCACAATACTGTCAGGAACATTGTTTATCTAAGTTATCATTAAATACACAGGCCCTACTGGCTGTAAGCCCTGATGCCGAGTTAGCCCAAATTGTGCCTGCGGCCTACCACCAATTCTTGGATGTATTTAGTCCACGGGGGGCAGAAGTTCTTCCCCCACATCGAGCATATGATTGCCCCGTTGATCTGCTCCCAGGTTCAGAAATCCCTTTTGGCCGCATTTTTCCACTATCTGAGCGAGAACTAGGGGCACTAAAAGAATACATTGATGAGAGCCTCCGTAAGGGATTTATCCGCCCTTCCACATCACCGGCCGGGGCGGGGATTTTCTTTGTCGAGAAAAAGGACGGATCCCTGAGACCTTGTGTTGACTACAGAGACCTCAACAAGATTACGGTCAAAAACCGCTACCCCCTTCCTTTGGTTCCAGAGTTGTTTCAGAGGTTAAAATCAGCATCCATTTTTTCTAAACTGGATCTCAGGGGTGCCTATAACTTGGTAAGGATACGTGAGGGGGATGAGTGGAAAACGGCGTTTCGCACTCGGTTCGGGCATTTTGAGTGTCTAGTCATGCCTTTCGGGTTATGTAATGCACCAGCCACCTTCCAGCACTTTGTCAACGACATTTTCAGGGACTTCCTTGACATTTTTGTAATCGTCTACTTGGACGATATCTTGATATTCTCCTCGTCTTTGGAAGCACATCGGGGACATGTTAGGAGTGTGCTAGAACGTCTCCGTCAGCATGGACTCTACGCTAAAGCTGAGAAATGCTGTTTTGAACTGAAAAGCATCTCATTTCTTGGTCTAATTATCTCCACCACGGGGATCGCTATGGACCCTCAAAAGATCTCGGCCATCCTGGAATGGCCTGCCCCCACGGATAAGAAGGGCGTCCAGAGGTTTATTGGGTTTGCCAATTTTTATAGAAAATTTATAAAGAACTTTTCAGGCCTGGTAGCACCCATTACTCAGCTCACCAAAGTGGGAGTACGTTTCCAATGGACCCCAGCAGCACAGGCAGCTTTTGAGGCATTGAAAAAGCTATTCACAACGGCTCCCATTCTGAACCATCCTGATGCATCATTGCCCTACATACTAGAGGTAGATGCATCGGAAGTGGCTGTAGGAGCAGTGTTATCACAGAGGGTAGGGGCCAAGGAGCTGATGCACCCAGTGGCTTTCTTTTCTAGGAAGCTCTCCCCTTCGGAAAGGAATTATGATATTGGGGATCGGGAATTACTGGCCATTAAGACCGCTCTGGAGGAATGGCGATATCTGCTAGAGGGGGCCCCACATCCCATTCTGGTCTATACCGACCACAAAAACCTCGAGTACTTGAAAACCGCTAAACGGCTCCGTCCACGCCAGGCCAGATGGGCATTGTTTTTTGCAAGGTTTAACCTCCACATAACGTATCGTCCTGGGTCAAAAAACACTAAGCCAGATGCTCTTTCCCGGATGTTTGAGGACCCTGGAGAGAACCCCCAGCCAGACACCATCCTGCCAGCAGGTAGCTTCCTACTGCTTCAATCTGAGCTGTTGTCTAAATTGCAGGCTGCTTCCACCCGGGTCTCTGACCTGCCTGGAGTCTCCCTACTGAATAAGGAGGGACTCTTCTGGAAGGGGGAACAAATCATGGTACCCAAGGAGGTCCAGTCCCTGGTGTTAGGTTACTGCCATGACCATCCCCTAGCGGGGCACTTTGGGATACATAAGACTATAGATCTGGCACGACGCACATTTTGGTGGCCAAACATGGCCAAGGATTGTGAAGCGTACGTGAGATCTTGCCCCATCTGCAACCGGAATAAACCTACCAGAGACAAGGCCTGGGGCCTATTGAGACCTTTACCAATACCTGATCATCCCTGGAGTATGATCTCCTTAGATTTTATTGTAGAATTGCCACCCTCGCAAGATCACACCGTGATCTTTGTGGTAGTGGATCGCCTTTCTAAAATGGCCCATTTCCTTCCACTAGCCAAGACACCATCTGCCTCCGAAACAGCCCAAGTGTTCATTAGAGAGATTGTGAGGCTTCACGGAGTGCCAAGAGAGATTGTCTCAGACCGGGGGGTGCAATTTACGTCCAAATTCTGGAAAGCGCTATGTGAGGGGCTGGAGATTAAGTTATCTTTTTCGTCAGCATATCACCCCCAGACAAACGGGCAGACAGAACGAACCAATCAGACTCTCGAGCAATATCTGAGATGCTACACATCATTCCTGCAGAATGACTGGCTGACACTTCTACCAATGGCAGAATTTGCATATAATAATGCGAATCATTCCGCCACCAACCAATCCCCATTCTTTGCCAATTATGGGTTCCATCCTACCTTCCTGCCAGACCTGGTTCCTGAGAACTCAGTCCCGGCAGCCCAGGACACCTTAGAGTTCTTTACTACCAATAACAAGGTATTACAGGAAACAAAGGCTAAGGCCCAAGAAGACAGTAAGAGGTTTTATGACAGGAGGAGGAAGGGAGAGTTGGTCATACACCCTGGGGATCGGGTTTGGTTGTCAAAAGCCAACCTAAAACTGACATGCCCATCCAGAAAATTGGCACCCAAATTTGTGGGACCTTTCCCAGTAGAACGCAAGGTTAATGAAGTGGCATTTAAACTGACTCTCCCCGAGTCCCTCAAAATACATCCAGTCTTCCACGTATCATTATTAAAACCTGCAGTTCCAGACCCCTTTTTAGACCACAGGTCTAGACCTCCAGAAGCTATAGATATCAACGGGGAGGAGGAATTCAAGGTGGAGGCAATTTTGGATTGTAGGAAGAGGGGTGGTCAGGTACAATACCTGATCAAGTGGAAAGGCTTTGGGCCGGAGGAGAATTCGTGGGAACCAGCCCAGAATGTCCATGCCCCCAGATTAGTACGAGAATTCCGTCATAGCCAGCCACAAAGGAGGAATCGGGTGGGCATCCGGAGGCTGCCCGTAAGGGGGGGGCAATGTCAGGGAATGGGAAGATCGCCTCGGCGATCAAATCTGCACATGCGTAGAATCCTGACAAGACATACAGGCAGGCAGGCACTAGGACCCAGGCGCGCCTGTCACCGATGACGGCGCCGGGCAGGCACTAGGACCCAGGAGCGCCTGTCAGGAGTTGAGCGGCCTATTTAAACCCAGCTCTTGCAATGCTCAAGTGCCGTATGGTCTTACCTGTTACCTGTGTTCCTGTTTTGATCCAGTGTTCCTGAATACCTTGTTGCCGACCCAGCCTGTTCCTGATACTGCTGTCTTCTCCTGCTCTGATCCCTGGCTTGTCTGACCATTCTCCTGCTTAACCCTGCACGTTCTGATCTCCTGTTAACGAACCCGGCTTGTGACCAGTTTATTCCTCTGCCTGCTGATTTTGTACCACGCTGCCACCACTGTTACCGACCCAGCCTGCCTGACGCTGCTCTTGTGACCTCCTCACATCAGACTCTCACCTGCTATACACCTCCAATGGTGCTTCTACCACAGCTGGGTAAACTCAAGGGCCGCGACCTGGTCTCGGCCTGCTCCAAGTCCATCCCCACCATCAGGGGCCCTGGTGAACAAGCAGGTAGGGACTTAGATTCCGCGCCTTGGGGGAATCCGGTCTGTGGAGTGCTAGAGGCTACCGCTGTAGGATCCCTGACAGTGTGCTTTGCGGTGTAGGAATGGCTGAAATGCATGCAAAGTTTACGTGACATTTTAAGGATGTCTTGCAGTGGGATGGTGGATTTTAGGAACCGCTTGACAACCAGATTGAACACGTGAGCCATGCATGGCGCATGGCACAACCTTCCTTGACGCAGAGCAGACACCATGTTCTTTCCGTTGTCGGTCAACATGGTTCCGATTTTCAGTTTGCGCGGAGACAGCCATCTGTCAATTTCTCTGTTCATTACACTCAGAAGTTCCTCCCCTGTGTGACTACGTTCGCCAAGGCATACCAGGTGCAGCACAGCGTGACACCGTTGCGCCCTCCACATGTGATATGCCGGTCGGGTAATGGGACTTGGCACGGGGGTGGCGGCTGAAGACACGGCGGAAGAAGAGGTGGTAGAGGCGGACATCTTTGCTGGACCAAGGACGTGCAAACGTGGAGGCAAAAGCGGCGTGACCTGTCCAAGTTGCTGGTGCGGCTGTGCCGGCACCACGTTCACCCAGTGGGCCGTAAATGACATGTACTGTCCCTGACCGTAGTTACAGCTCCACACGTCGGCGCTGCCGTGCACTTTGGCAGAGACCGACATGCTCAAAGACTGGCCCACCATCTCTTCTACATGTGAATGCAGGGCTGGCACTGCCTTTTTGGCGAAGAAATGCCGGCTTGGCACTCTCCACCGCGGCTTGGCACAAGCCATCATTTCTCGGAAAGGTGCTGAGTCCACCACTTAAAAAGGGAGGGACTGCAGCACCAGCAACTTGGACAGGAGGACGTTCAGCTTCTGCACCGTCGGGTGCGTGCTCGCAAACTGTTGTCTCTTGGAAACGGATTCCAAGAAAGACTGCTGACGGAATCCGTGAAGAGGAGTAGCAGGAGAAGGAGCATCTGAACGAGCGGAAGATGCCAACGAGCGACAACTCCCCTCAGCAGAGGTGTTGGAGCCTTGACTGGCTGATAGAGGGCGATTGACGTCGGGTGACGGAGCAAGTAACGGAGCGGGTGATGGAGCGGGGGCTGGGGCAGGCAGAACCGCCGTATCTTTATCACGGTTTTCCCAGGCCACCAAATGGCGACGCTGCATATGCTGACGCAACGCTGTAGTCCCAACATTGGCCCCCTGGCCACGCTTGACTTTCTGGCCACATAGTCGACATACGGCTACGTTTACTTCCTCGGGCGGCGTGACGAAAAATTGCCACACCGCCGAGTAGGAAACTTTGCCCCCGCTACACCTCACTGGCTGACTGCTACTTCCTCCGTGCACACCGGCACCACTACTGGCCGTGGTGGTAGGCTGCAGTGGAGCTGGTGCTCTACTCCGTGGCCGTTTGGCTCCACTGACACTGCTGCGACCCTGCTGCCTCCTGGGCAACCCACCGACTGTTTTGCTCGCTGGCAAGCTGGCACCCTCTTCTCCTAATGATGCGGAAGCAATAGCCTGATGACGACGAGGCTGCCAAGTGCGATCAGCCTCATCATCATCAATTAGGGTCTCCGCGTCACTACTAGCCCCCTCGGCTGCGTGTGGGTCAGGAGACAGACCTGTCTCTAGACCGGCTACTGAGCCACTCTCCTCGCCAGTACTTCTTCGCCTGGCTGCTGAAGAGGCGGATGTCTCCCCCCGTTCCTGACCGCCCTCTGTTAGCTCTTCCTCACTGTACAGTGGGGCTGAGCCCACAGCATGCGATACTTCGCTTGGTGAGGGAACACCAAAGGACAGGGGCAGGTTGAGGACACGTGATTTCAGTGGGCTTGCTCCCGGGCCATGCCAACTAACGGTTGTGTCTGACGTACCCACCGACCGTTGGCTGTAGGTGTCAGAGGTGACCTGGGAAGAGGAAGACGACCGAGTCAACCAATCGATGACGGCAGGGTTGTCGGTGGAGACACGACCGCTGGATGACACCGGGAGCACTGGCCTCTGGCTGCGACTAGTGCTGCCTCGACCCCTTCCTCTGCTGCCACGTCTGCTCGCTCCTGAAACATTGCCTCCTCTGCCACTCCTCTGCGTGTTGTCTGACATACTCTTTAATTCAATAAGCACCCCAAAAATAAAACCGGATTTAAATAGTGGTTGTGAAGCAGAAAATCAGTTTATTTAGCACAATCGGTCAATTGCAGCTTACCGTTGGCTGTAAACTGTACGTTTATGTCACTGGAATGCACTAATCACCCAAAAAATATTACCGCCACCCGGCGTGTAAATGGATCTAACTCTTTGAACGTACAATAGTGGTTGTGAAGCAGAAAGTCAGTTTATTTAGCACAATCGGTCAATTGCAGCTTGCCGTTGGCTGGAAACTGTACGTTTCTGTCACTGGAATGCACTAATCACCCAAAAAATATTACCGCCACCCGGCGTGTAAATGGATCTAACTCTTTGAACGTACAATAGTGGTTGTGAAGCAGAAAGTCAGTTTATTGTACACAATCGGTCAATTGCAGCTTGGCGTTGGCTGGAAACTGTACGTTTGTGTCACTGGAATGCACTAATCACCCAAAAAATATTACCGCCAGCTGGCGTGTAAATGGATTTAACTCTTTGAACGTACAATAGTGGTTGTGAAGCAGAAAGTCAGTTCATTTTGCACAATCGGCAAACTGCAGCACCAACTGTGCACGACAGCCACCAAAAAAAAAAGGGTGTATGTCACTTTAAATTTTCGATTCTTTGATAGCTGTGTCCCTGAGTAACGATTCTGTGTCCCTGAGTAACGATTCTGTGTCCCTGAGTAACGATTCTGTGTCCCTGAGTAACGATTCTGTGGCCCTAAAGTCTCTGTGTTCCTAACTCTGTCCCTTAATACAGACAGGTCTGTCTCTCTTGAATGACCGGAGGCTAATGGAGAATTCTAAGATGGCCGCGATTTATAGCTCCACCATTACACAGTGCTGGCTGGCTGCTGATTGGCTAATGCGATCACATGTCATGATTCATGACTCATGAATGCATTATGGGTCAGCGCGCCTTTTCTGCGCGCCTTCCCAGAGATCCCCGCCCCATCTTCTCTGTCCATTTTCTCCTGTCGCCACACATGTCGCCGCCATTTTTGGGAAAATTCGATTCGTGCATCCGAAGTTTGCTAATCTTCGGATTCGTCGCGAATCGAATTTTTCCAAATCTTCGGAACGAATTCCACTTCGTCATGTTCGATTCGCTCATCTCTAATCTCTACCATGATTCACCAGAAGTAGAAAATATCAGATCCTCAGGATCGCCTCAGGATTGCCTTACTTCTGTTCTTTGTCCTCACATTGCCATCTTTTTTAAGCAATAGAAGCTGCCCAAAGTGTCCTATGTATAAACGTGCTCCAAAAAAACAACTAGAAAGTTAAGAATTATATATATATAGTTTTTAATTATTTTAGGCATTCCATGTGAATGGGAACTCATCACAAACATATAGTGAGGGGTTCTCAAATTTGACTGCAAACATGGAAATACACTTTTAGGCTTGGTTCACATCTGCAACCACCCATACAGAGAAATTTCAGGGTTTTTTGCCATCTGGGCTCCACTGGGTAGATTTCCCTTCACTTCCTGTCCCATATATAAAACAAAAAGTGAAAGGCAATCTTTCCAAAATGAGGGAATCCCAGGTTATAACTAGGACCCAAGAAATAGTGTCCCTATTGGGAGATTTCCCCCCACTCCTGGTCTCTTGGTAGACCAAAATATGGAGCTCAGACAGAAAAACAGGTGTCCTAATATCTCTCCACTCTATTCACAGTAAAAAAAAAAAGTATGTAGGTATACTAAAAGTATTTAGGTATACTTTAAGGTTAGTTTAAAAAGCTGGAGGAAAACAAGTGAAAATGTTATTAACTGCCTCAAACTGAATGTGTATTTTTGAACCAAAATAATCAGTGCTCCAGGGATGTTGACTATTTTGTGGCAAATTGTACACTTGGGTGTCCTTTTATGACACAGAATAGCTGCGATTCAGAGGATCGCAGCTATTCTCTGGTCATTCACAGTTTATAACACTCAGGAGAACATGTTCAGCCCTTCACTGGAGATCTGTGTTCTCCCTCCAGATTCTCCAGCCCAGAGCTAGAGAATCGGAGGGACCGCAAACTAAGCAGAGATAATTTACCTCTGCTTAGTAAACTGATCTTTTACTGTAATCTTGCGAGTTTATAGTAAAATCGGCCTTTTTCCAGCGTTTGTAGACCATTCTCCCTTCGTTTGGAGAACTGATCTACATATGCTTCATAAACGGCATTCACAGGAGAACTGTGTTCTCCGAGAATGCCAGAGAACTGAGCAGCGATCTATTACCGCTGGTTCATAAACGGACACCTAAATCACTGTTGGCCATGCACCCCCTTGAAGTGGAACTAAACCCTTCTTTTCTTTACAGCCAAGGAAGCTGCCATTTTAGCCTCTGTTTGATTTGATCAGTTGTGACACCAGCCATTTGATGGTTTGGTTGAGAGCACAAGCAACTATGACGGTATATCATTCAAGGCATGCCTTGATGTAACTAGCTGAGAAACAGTGGGTTTAGCTCCACTGTGAGGCATTTAATGGTAAATGTGCGGGATCGATTTTTGTCCTATTTTTGTTACCTGATTACCACTAGATAAATGACAGTTGTAGTATAATATTATATTGTTGATATGGGTAACAACGTTTTACAATCCTCCAGTTTTCAGAAATTACATTGCCGTTACAAGATATATCATAAAGGAAACCTATAGAAATCATGGCAGCACACAGTTGCAGCCTAGTTCAGGTTTCCATCTCTTCCAGTGTCTTTCTTTCATTCATTAGGACCATTCTATCAATGGAACTGCTGAAGAAGCTTTAGTACAGTGTGGCTAAGTATTTGCACCTGTTAAAGTAAGAGGAACCCATTTAAAAATAATTCCTCTTTAAGTGGAGTAAAGTTACCAACTCCATTCCTTTAAAGAAGTTTTATTGACTGTCAGTACCTGTTGTGAAATAGTGGTGTTGTAGCGCATCAGCGATCAGACATGTAATCAGCAAAGAGAAAATGGATATTGAATGAGGGATCGCTTGAGTGCTTCCCATCTATTGTACACCCTGTTCAGAGAGGCAGAGTCAGGAGCACAGAATAAGCCATAATAGTGCTAAATGTCAAGATGTGACTCTTTTTGGGATGGATGGGCTGGTCAACAACACCTTGAGCTAATGATCTTGTTGAACACACACTGAGCCGCTACAGTTTAAGTAATTCATCATAACCTTAAAAGGCCCTCTGCAGGTCCCAATGTTCAGTGACAGTCCAAATGAATAGCGTGTCAGTCTTGCTCTTAAATACAGCTCGTTATTGAGGTCATTTGTAACACGCGGTAAAGCCGTAGTTTTTATAACCTAAAATGAGAGTGATTTTAGCATGGCTGCACCCAGCGGATAATATGAACTGTTCTAAATACTTATTTACTGTTTTTTTTCTTTTTGTCATTTGAATTTTGGCTTGTTCAGTATTTTATCAAATTCTTCACATGCTCAGTACAATAGTAAATGTGTTCACCAATGTGAATGTATAAATATAAACTATAAGATGGTATAAAATGTAGGTTACATAGTTAGTCTGACTGAAAAAAAGACAAAAGTCCATCCAGTTCAATTATTTAAAAAAAAAAAAAAAGTTATAATCCTATACCCATAGTTGATCCAGAGGAAGGCAAAAAACCCAGCAAAGCATGATCCAATTTGCTCCTGCAGGGAAAAAAATTCCTTCCTGATCCCCCGAGAGGCAATCAGATATTCCCTGGATCAACTGTACCTATAAATAGTAGCTCACCAAAATCAAAAATTATTTAAAATATCAAACGGTATAGTGGAGGGAGATATTCCCACATTCAGCAGACCTCCTGCCTTCTAATCCTATTACACTTTATTTATTATTTAAAATGACACTAAATTCTGGTTTAAAAAATGAATATTTTATTCAAGTATGTATTCCTAACTCTAAAGAAGCCCAAACATTAGTCATTTCTTTTGCATTCAAACAGTGGGTTGAATGAAAACGAAAAAGACCTGATTCCCCCATCTAACCTCAAATGTGAATCTCTCCCTCTGAGCTATTGTTTTCTGATGGCAAGGATACTTCCACACTGTTAGAATACACTGATCAGCGCTGTCGGCTATGATCATGCAGCAATTTTCCAACAGGTTGGTTGTACAGAAGTCGTTCGGTAGATTGACTTCGCTGGAGCATGTTACACATTACACCCAAAATATGGATGTTACTTGTAACATGCTCCAGGAGGTCAACTTGTTCTTTAAAGATAAATTTTGCGTGCATTTTTTAGGGTCAGGAAAAAAATAACAATTTTAATTGTTTTAGACAGGTAAGCATGAAATAATGCACGATGAATGTTGCTAATTTTTAGCCACAGGTGAAGCTTTAGTCTTCTTTTCACAATACTATGGAATTTCCTAGATGAAAGATGCACACAAGACTAAATGAGTCATAGTGGGGGGGATTTACTAAAGGTTCACTAAGAACCTGATGGAGCTGTGCATAGTAGCCAATCAGCTTCTAACCTAGCTTGTTCAATTAAGCTTTGGCAACAACAAAATGGATTGGTTTCTATGCAGAAGTTCACCTGATTTTGCACTCTCCAGCTTTAGCAAATAAACCCCAGTAACTCATCCTGTGCGGTATCTCTGTTTCAGTCAGAAAAAAGCTTTCTTTAGATAACCCAAAGTGCTCTGGGAATCCTATGTTGTGTATTAAATATTTGTTTGTAAAAACGATCCTGTTCATATATTAATAAGATAAAATAAAAACTTCAGTTTTAAATCTTATAAATGTAGTTAAAAAAATGCAAAAAATAAAATACAATTGACTCAAAATAATTATTGCCTTCCTTTAAGCTGTTAAATGCTTTCTAACCCGGTGTTTCTTACTGTACTATGATTCTAATTTCTACATACTAATTTCAGATTCATGTATATGTAGGTGGGTGTAGTTCAGCCTCAGCAGGGAGAGTGGAGGACAGGAGGCCCGCACATTCCTCTTGAGCCTCTGTAGGGGTCATCAGGTGAGCGGCTGTCCAGTTGGATGCTGCTGCCTCGAATGACCCTGAAGCCATCTTTAGTGATGGCAGTGCTTATAAAAGCACCAGTTGGAGCGCATTTCAGAAACAGGAACCTGCTGGTCAAGGAGAGAGTGCTTAGTGTAGGGAGAGGTTCCAGTGGGGGAGGGACAGAATAGGGACTGACTGTCAGTTCATCGGGGTTCATCATCCTTTCTACTGCCTGCAAGCTGCTTCCACTGCCAGGTGCTATCGGTATCCAAGTGTCGCTGTCCGCAAGAGCTGCATAGCTCACTGTGAGTGTTGTAACCAGTTCACTGTTTCCACATAGAGTCTGTACTGTGTTGTAGGAACTTTCATGTTAATACACTACATTGCAATCTTGGATCTGTGTGTCTTTCCTCCCTTTGGGGTATTCAATACCGGGCCACCATGCACTGGAGTTAGTGGGCACGTAACATTTTTAGAAGAAGGTCAAACATAGGAGCTCCTGTGTTTCCTTTAAATACATGTCTTCTGATCCTTGTGGCAATGGCAAAATACAAAAATATTAAATAATTGTACACTTTCAATGTACAAAAATGACTATATTATTGCTTTTTTCTTTAATTGCTATTATCATACATTTATAAAACATCAGCATATTACATAGCACTGTAATATGATGGAGGAAAATTATAATCTTATTATAATTCATGTGCAAAATCAGAATGAAAGAAAAAGAGAGCCTTGGCTGAAAAATGTTGCAATCTGTCTTAAAAAAGATCTCTTGGATCACAAGATTTCTGAATTAGTGTGTGGTAAGTGGAATTTGGTACTTTAATTTTTTAGGCTGCTAAAAGCAGAGCAATGTTGCGCTACCAAGTGCAACTGTGTAAATGAGCCCTATAGATCTGGATTTAGATGCATACAAAACTATGTGCTGTACCCACCCGTATGTGGCATTTGTATCACCCTTGTGAATTAGCCCTAGGGTGAATATCTATCTCTACTGTATTTTGTAACTTTGTTTTGTTATAAATTTTCTGAGAATTTCTGAGAGTGGAGGTGCTATTAATGTGGAGCTATAATTACTTGTATTTGGTACACAGATTGAAAGTTTTGTTTTAGAGACTTTTGTTTTAGGGTCACACTAAATAATCCATTCAAAGAAATATAAGTAGCCAGGGCCAGGACAAGGAAGGGAGGGAAAGGGTGAATGCCTAGCATGCAGAAGTTTACTGTGGGTGGAGGGGGGCACCGATGTGAGTTCCTTGTGATACAGGCTGACAGGAGTAGTGATTGCAGCATCACTACTCCTATCATCTGGGTCGTAGAAGCTGCTAGGAGCAGATGAGAAAGCTGAGAGGAGGTGCGGGCTGTGCTCTCTCTCCTGCTCCAGCACCTCTTTCCTGCCAGTGCAGTGCTCCTGTGTTAACAAGTCACCAGCAGCTGTTTATACACCAATAGAGGAGCGCTGCACTGGCAGGAAGAGAGAGAGAGCACAGCCTGCACCTTTCCATCTCCCTCCTCCTCTACTGGCCACTTTTTGCACTAAGCTGTCCTTTCTCTCACCCTGCAGCTCCTCCTTCCTGCCAGTGCACTGCTCCTATGTGAGTGTATACACAGCTGACAGCTTGTTAGAATAAGATCGCTGTCAGATTAAGGCTGTGCTAGGATTGCTTACCCACTCCTACTCTCCATTATATTCTGGTATTCTGCCACCTCCTCCCAAAACTGCTCCTGTCCAGCAAAAAAATGGGAGATAGGAGGCTACTAAGTAAACCCTGCAAAGTCCCAATCTGTCAGCACCCATCAGTACACCCTATATTAACAATTTAGTAGCACTGTCCATAGAAATCACTGGTATGAATGGCTTTGAATATCTTCATACTCATTCATTGTGTATGGGTTTGAATATAAACAAAACCATTTATATGAATATAGAAAGTTAAAGTGAGGACAATGGTGGCTCACTACTCTACTCACTTCAGGGTTCAGAACCATGAATGGATTTGCTTGCAAGCAATTCTATTCATAAATGTTAAAAAAAGAAATTCTAAATACAGAAACAAAAAATATTTAATGTCTCTCACATTTCTTGCTGTGGAATTTTATTTTTTAAACTATTTTGGACAATAAGAAAAAAAATTCCAAATAGCAACTTTTAAAAATTTAAGAGACATCAACACAAGCATGAATCCAGTGTTAAAATGCAAAAGATGTTATTTTCCACCTCTTTTCTTCCCTAACATGCTAGCTACTAAATACTTAATTCAAAGCTAAGTGATTTGATATAAACAACCTTTTTTTTTTTGCCTATGGCCGGTCCACTGCTATTCATAATTAGCACGAGGAGACCAGCAGAATACAAAGCAGAAAGGTCCCACAGCTTTACTGAGAAATGTGGGTGGCTGCTGGGAGAGTGATCCCCTAAGCTCACACATTGTGGAGGTGGCGGTGGGGGGAATGCAGGTTGGCACCTTTGCCCTGGGCACAGGATGACCTTGTCCTGGCACTGTAGGCAGCTTAAGTCATATGTAAATATAAATTTTTTCTCTAAACTACACTCACTGGCCACTTTATTAGGTACACCTTGCTCGTGCCAAGAAAATATGCCCCACATCATTACACCACCACCAGCCTGAACCATTGATACCAGGCAGGATGGATCCATGCTTTCATGTTGTTTACACCAAATTCTGACTCAACCATCTGATTGTCGCAGCACCCAGTCTGCCCATTCTCCTCTGACCTCTGACATCAACAAGGCATTTCATCCACACAGCTGCCGCTCACTGGATATTTTCTCTTTTTCGGACCATTCTCTGTAAACCCTAGAGATGGGTGTGCGTGAAAATCCCAGTAGATCAGCAGTTTTTTAAATACTCAAACCAACCTGTCTGGCATCAACAACCATGCTACATTCAAAGTCACTTAGATCCCCTTTCTTCTCAATTCTGATGCTCCGGTTGAATTTCAGCAAGTCATCTTCACCACGTCTAGATGCCTGAATGCATTGAGTTGCTGCCATGCGATTGGCTGATTAGCAATTTGTGTTACCAAGCAATTAAAAAAGTGTACCTAATAAAGTGACCGGTGAGTGTATAGTTTCTAACTTTTCCTCATTTTACAATCTAGCTCTCTTTTAAAAACCCAATTTCTATGTTCCTCTTTCCACCTCAGGTGTGTAATTTTTTGCCTGATGTATACATTTCTCAAAAATGCACAATTTAACTAACAAAGGTGTTATATTACACCAAACCCTTAATCTAGCTTCTAAATTATTGCAATTGACTTTTTAAATTCAGTATACAGAAGAAATCGTGGTGAATAATAGAACTTGTAGGATTTGACAATCTTCTTTTGCCTACTAAAGCTGGCCATAGATGAATCAAAATTCAACCGGTTCAGCAGGAACTGGACAAATTTCAATTCATCTATGGGCAATCCATGGTTGAAGGTAAGAAAATTGCATAATTGCATAATATATGGACAGCCAAATTCTATGCTCCAGGTAACTGGAGTAATGACAGGGTGGTGTCTTTTGCCTACGTACCATGTGCTAAAAGGTTCTTTCTCATCTCAGAAGGTTGGTATTATGTTTAAATGTTTAGCTTGCGGTGTCCCTGCTATTTCCTAGGACAGTGATGCCACTCATCACGTAAAATGATCAAACTAGAGGTTTAGGAGATTGGAATGGAGGGACTAAATTTTTCCTGTAAAAGTTGAGATTTTCATAGGCATTCAGCTGCCTGTTTTTCTTTTACTGAAGTAAAGTATTGATTTTGAAATGTTCATAATATATACAGTATGAATTGCCCATATGTTTACTTTAGGGCAATTTGGGACTTTTTCTTTTAGAGCGGTTACTTATTAAATTAATTTCTAATCATAAAAGATCCTTGGAATTGTATGATTTGTGATGTGGCATTGCCTATTTTCTGCTGCAGGACAAATTAGCAATGCTCATTTATTGGGCCTCAAAACATTAATTTGAATGAAGTAGTCTTTCAACAGGGAGAAAGAAAACCCTATAAAGGATATTTATTATCAAAGAGGGTGCATGCAACTCATCTCAATGTCTTTATATTGTTGTGTAGGCTTAAATTATTACACTCTGTCTTTCGCCCTTGTATCTTACAATAATGGTCACTTTATAAACAGGTTTGTGCTATCCTTCATGTTAATAGGGAACCCTCTAAAGAAGAGTGAGTACATTCACACACCTGTCAAAATGAATTACACTGATAATAAAGAAAGTTTTATAGGTCTTTTATGTACAATTTTCAATGTTTAAGCTTCTTTTGAGTTAGAATGGTGATGAGTTTTTTGTATTTTAATATGAATACCCAAAAATACTTATCCATGAGAAGAAATGGGGGACCAGCCTTTGTCTGTATAAAGAGCAGTGGTAAGGACATATATACAAAACTAACTGGACATTATCTTTACACACTGAGGTTGATTTACTAAAGACAATGACGCTGTTCTCTTTGCAATGGAAGTTGCACTTTTCATGGGAATTTCACATCATCCACTCATGTTCATGCTTTTTTTTCTTGTACACGATTGAGTATTCTTTGCAAAGTGGAATTGCACCTCATTCACTAAGCTCTTGGGAAAATTCCCATTCTAAGTGCAACTACCATTTCAAAGTGAACAGCCTACTTGCCTTTAGTAAATAAACCCATTTGTGTTACCTATACACTATCTTTTTTAGTGGAAAAAAAGAACAGACAAGGGCGCACTCTCTTTTTTTCCAGTGGTTAGATTTCCCGATCTTTGAAGGGCAGCACCTCTTCATTTGGCATTCTGTCATTTTCCTGGTTTGCATGAGGATTGGAGCGCTGGTTTCGTTTGTTTATCTTTTTTAGTGGATTGATTGCTATTTTTCTTTTATGGCTTTTCTGAAAACCTTCAGAGTACCTCATATCTCTGGAGAAGAATGCTCACAAGCCTATTTAGCAGGTAAAATGCCCATAATTGCTATTTTCCTTTTATTATTATTATACACATTTATTAGGCAAATGATGACAAAAAAAACTTATGCAAAAATCTGCTAAATATTTGATTTGATTTTACCTCTTGCAAGTTATAGAAATACTTTGCCTACATGTAGATTTTAACAGCCTAATTTTTTTAAATTAAATTTTAGCAAATTGTAAAAATATAATGCAAAGGATGCTTCTTAAGTTGACATACAATGATAAAAGATGACAAATAAAATAGGCAGGTAGAGAAAATATTTGGTTAATTTAGTTAAGTTACAATTTCACTGATCATTTTAGCATAATATAGAGAACAGCGTTTTAACAGATCCAAGACCATCTCAATCCTAGGCCAGTGAGTCAAGGTTATTTTTATTCCTTATTCTTTTGACCATGTGAGAATATCATACAAAAGATCCAAAAACAAGAGCTCATACATGTTATAATTAATGGCGTGGAATGAGAACGTCCCAAACATGGTTTTGTGTTGACATAAGTTTGATATGTGGAATTTAAGGTTTGTTAAAAACTGCAGAATATCACCGGCAAATAATTCAGGTTTAATTTAGGACCATTGAATAAGCTAGAGGAAAAAAAAACCTGGTCAAGGGCTCTATTGAACTACTGAATATTAGGTGCAATTGGGTTGTCACTGATGGGTACCCTTTTTGCAAGGGAAAGGGCAAAGAGAAATCTTGAGATATCATGACACCATGTGGCATTGTGATTAGCATTGAAACGTTGAGATCCTGAACTTGTTACACTCTCCAGGGCTTCAAAAGGTAAAGACCATTGGTTCAGCTGGAGATGGGCCTTAGGTTTATGGGCCTTAGTGTTTATTGAGGTAAACATATTAAGAGGACATTTAGAACACATTTCATCTTTTAAGGGGAAACCTCCAAATGCAGGGTCTGGAAGAATGTACTTTCCACTCATCTGAGCATGTCCAAAGCCTCCGGATAATGCCTGAATTGCTGCAATCCTCACACCACATATTACATTTCAGACAACTGGTACCATTCAAGTTTCTGCACTGGAGAACACTCCCCAGCACATGATTCCATTACACGATGACCGATCTGTGATTGTACAAATTCCCTGCTACCTGGAACGCCAGTGTATCTCCCAGTTTTCTCTCTGTTTTCCTTCCACAATCAACAACATTATGGTAGCCGTATTGGCTTCTGCCTTATGTAGCCTTGTGGATAGTGATTAAATGTTTATAAATGTGGCAAGGACATTAGATTCAGAGAAAGAAATTTATTCAACACTGTTCTATGTAACATGTTGAGAACAAAAAAAATTATTAAAACAAACGAATTATGTTAACGTTTTCAAATAGGATATATCAGCAGGAAACATTTTATCTATACTTTCATCACGATCATCAGGTCAGTCAGTCTAGGTTTAGCTGTGGCTCCTACACAGAATTCCGGTTTTGTCATTTATTTTTGCTTGTGTATTCAGATGAATTATTTTGCGTTCACCATATCTGTTACTTCACTTTCCATAACTTTATTGTGTGTCTTCTGGAAACTCATAAACTCCTTCATAATTTAAATGCTATTTAAACATGGGTGCATATAGCCTGCCTGGAATATAATAAATATCTATGCATTATAAAATGCCAGATGAAAGCAATTCATAATTTATTGTACCTTCGGGATACCTGGCCTTATAAAGCTTCTGTTCTCCTCATTTCAAAGAGGATGTGTGGTGTACCGCAGACCTGCAAATAGCACGTTCTTATTCATAAATTCTTTATTGGTTTTCATCCAGATTTTGATGGGAAGTTTGGCAGGTTGCATACCCAGCAGATGAGAAATATGGCCTCCGAGCTGAGCTAACCTTAAAAACGTCTCTCCCTTAGTCCACTGAAGAAAGCTTTTGGTGTGTGAAGCTCTTTTAATTTACAAGGATATGACAGGATGTTCACCACGATGATGAATAGGAAATTTCATATGTCCCTTCTCCAGCTGGACTTGCTTAGTGTTAGTGAAGTGAGGAAAATGTCCTGGGCTATTTGTCTTACTCCAGTAGTCCATGTGCCTCAGGGCTTACCTCATCAATGTAAAGATGTAAGCAGTTAACTCTTTCAGCCAATGGCAAACCAACTATAAACCATATGTAACTGAGACTTTGCTATCAAAATAAGGTTATCTACTTGTTAGGACCACTCACATTAACCTCCCTGACGGTATTCTCGAGTGTAGCTCGGGGTAAAGTTTCAGTACCACAAGCGGCAACCCCGAGCTACACTCGGGCTTACCATGTAGCGCTGCTCCGGGATCTCTTCTTCTCTTACCTTGTCCTGCACTCCCGCGATGTCCCTCCTGCAGTGTCCCCGGCAATGTCCTCCGGCGGATGCCGGCATCTGTCATCTGGGTTCCATCCCCTGCGAGCGTCAGGACGTACAGGGACGGAACGGCGGGAAATTTTAAAATTACAAAAAGTGACATTCACTAAATACACTAAAATCACATAGTAAAACATTACTGTATCAGACCATTTCACATACATTTTGTCCCTAGTGCTTTGTCCTGTGCCTTGCCTGCATTATTACTGTTCTTTGTGCCTGGAAACTGAGAAATGTCCATGGCATCCAAAAAGTGTCCCTTTAGGTCAAAAGCGGTTTTAGACCAGCTAGAGAACAGCGATAGTCAATTAGAACCACTTGCAGAATTTAGTGATAATGATTTGTGCGGAAAGTTGTCATCAGACACTGAAAACAATTTTGCGACTTTGCTCAGTGATGTGCGAACTTGGCGCTATATTTCAAATTTCAGTGTTTTTGGTTTGATTAGATTATTGAATTAAATTTATTATTATTATTATTTTTTATGATTATTTATTAAATTATAATTTATGATTTCGTGTTTCAAATTGTAACATACCCGGGATGTTTACTAGACTCTTGTTCGGACAGATTTCAGTGAGTTATTCCTAAAAATTACAGGCCTACAATAAAAAAATACATATTTCCATGCACAAAAATGTACTGTTTTGAGCACAGAAATATGGACATAATCAGACCACTAGGGAGGTTAATAATGGTAAAGTGCATTTAAATTTCTGCCAAAGTTTTGAAATGGAACACTTTTAGTATTGGTGCTGAATTTCAACGTGGCGCACTGGCATATTTCTGTATGCAATGGTCTCATTCATCTTTACACAACGTTCAGTGATAGGTACTCTTCTAGGATACCCTTAAACTGAGCTTGGAAAAAAATGGGGGAGATTTGCTAAAACTAGAGCAGTGGTGGGCAACCTTTTTTTTCAACTGAGCCAAATCTTGCCAAAACCACGATTGAAATTTATTTTGAGAGCCACATTTTTAAAACTGAAAATACATCCCCCATATAGTAATTCATCCCCCATAGTAATTCATCCCCCATATAGTAATTCATCCGCCATAGTAATTCATCCCCCATATAGTAATTCATCCCCCATATAGTAATTCATCCCCCATAGTAGTTCATCCCCCATATAGTAATTCATCCCCCATATAGTAATTAATCCCCCATATAGTAATTCATCCCCCATAGTAATTCATCCCCCCTATAGTAATTCATCCCCCTATAGTAATTCATTCCCCATATTGTGTCAATTCACTTACCTTTGCCCTGCGCGTTCCTCTCGCCGTGTTCCCGCGCCGTTCCGGTCTTCAGGGCGGACTGTGAGAGGAGAGGAGTTCGTCACGCTGCCCCGCCTACATCCTGACAGCCAATGTTTGCCACGCTCCGTAGTTTGCCCATTGCTGGGCTAGCTGCAGAGTCCTGACTTTTGGGGCGGCCGCCCGAGAGGAGGGAGGGGAGCGGGCGCCCGGCACACAGAAGAGCCGCATTAAAGTTTGTAAAGAGCCGCATGTGGCTCGCGAGCCGCGGCTTGCCGGCCACTGAACTAGAGCACACAGTATCTGGTGCACCTGTGCATAGTAACCTATGAGCTTCTAACTTCAGTTTGTTCAGTTAGGCTTTGACAATAAAACCTAGAAGCTGGTTGGTTACTATGCACAGGTGCACTACATTATGAATGCTCCAGTTATAGTAATTCTTCCCTCATGAGTCTGTTGATCACAGTTTTCAGTACTTTAGTATGATTTCTTGCTGCTGTAGAGGAAAAACTGGTTTATGCATAGCCTTAAAGTGGTATTACACCGTACAGCAAGAATGATATATATTGCAGCTTACCACTCCTTAAATGTGGTGACATCTTTAGTTTTCTTTTTTTTTAGGCTTTTTTCCTTTTTTTGACCTGGTGATCCAACCAATAAACTTCTGTCTTATGCTGGCCTTACATCTGTAGAATGTAATTTAAACATTAATTTAAAAAAATATAAAGATTTCCTATTCGACCATTTGATGGCACCTTCATGGATCTACTTTTGAAATACTTTACATTTGAGAACCATATCAGTATGTTTAGTTTCATAAAACAAACGTTCTGCTTCTGGATTAATTTTGACAAATGAATGTGCCTAAGACTAGCTACAGTTTTTCTCAGCCAGAAGTGAATTCAATGATTAGAAATTTGTTCATTCTCATTAGATTGGACAAAAACTTTCCATCCTTGACCTTCATTTCGCTCACTCTAGTGGAAACCGATTGTCAAATTGTCCCCTTTATCTCTCAGATAATCAAAATAATTTTCTGAAAATGACAATTTTCTAATGAAATTCTACAGGCGTAAGGCCAGCTTTAGAGTGTCTCCACTCTGGATGGAGGAGCAACAGAGACAACTTTGGACAACAGCCTTGTCAATCTGGTAACAAGATAGTGCTAGTTGTATTAGTAGATTTAAATAGACTTGACTAACAAATTAAAGTTGAACTCCAGCTAACACTTTTTAGGTTTTTTAGAGCTTTGAGGAAGAAGGTATATTCCTCAAAACACATTAGCCCTTGCTTCTGCTGTGGAGTGTTGCCTAGGTCTAGGTCTGCTATTGTGGTTTTTGTGTTTCCCATTGAGGCTGGTTTCTTAGCAATTCTAAGAGCTGTGTATTTCTTTTTTTTAATATATATATATATATATATATATATATATATATATATACGGTATATTAGGTAATACACAGGGCTGGTGTGTCCTTTTGTCATTTAGTTTTAAGGATTCCCCCAATCTGAGGAGGCAGCAAAGCCTGGGGTTCACCTGATTACCTGTGGAAGCATGAAGCCATTAAGGTTAATTACTATATGACTGATATGCACATTTGTCACTGATCCATCACACTTTAGCACTGAAGTTGTGCATTTTTGTTGTACTGAAAAAAGTAACTTAATACAGAAATGAATTATATATTAACATATATTTTGTAGCTTTTAAAATTATCATAGCATGCTGTACAGTTTTGCTGGGTACCAAGAGAAAATCATTGGTAAAACAATGCTGTCTGCTGTTTTTTCACTATCTTTGATAAATGTTTCCATTTGCAGAGTGGTCTTCTATTTTTTCCAGGCCAACATTTACTGTTGTGTTACAGCAATCAGAACTTGTGGAATGCTGTTATAAATCATAACAGCATGTAATATGGAATGGTTTCTATGCTGCTTTTTAAGAGTATCACAAAAATAGCACCTTCTGGCTAATCATTTCAGGCACTGATGTTTGATACTTACTGAACCAAGTTGAAGAGCCGCAATCAGCCCCTTCATGACGTTCATTTTATCTCCCTAAGCCTGAGGCATAGTGAAAATTAGATTGTAAACTCCACTGAGAATGGGAGTCACAATGCCTATAAATTGTATCATGTACAGTAAGCACTACAGAGCCGGCTAGGATCATAAAGGAAAGACTGTCACAATTTATTAGGCACACCTGAGGGATCTTTATTCAAAAACAAATGCTTCATAATACTGGGTACAGAAAAGCTATTGTTGTTTTATTTCTTTTTTTTTTAACAGGACCTTAAGTGATCCATTGCTTTCACCAGAAATGTAAGCTGGGGAGGTGCAAGGTGCATTAACAAGGTATTAGCAAAGAAAACTTTTATGAATCAAAAGAATGTCGTACTTTGGCTGAAAAAATTCCTATTGCTATAGCTTGCAGACTTGTGGATTCATTTGTAACTTTACGAAGGTAATATAAGAGTATAGGAGGAATATAGGCTAGGAATAAAAATAGGTGGACAGGCAGGATTTTTAATGCTGAAGGAACATGTTTGTCTCTTCTGCATTAAAGCTACTTACCTGCCTGGCCAGGAGTGGACAGAGTGGACAGAAGAGGAAGTTGTGCAAGCACACAAATTCACCAATGCCGAATCTAATGGAAAACCTGTACATGTGTAGGAGTGACGTCATCTCTGCTTGGCCAATGATAGCAGCCGAAGATCGAGACCTGGAATCCGGACGCCTGAAGATGCCGACAGGGAGTAACGGGGACGTTGCATTGCTCGCTTCAAGGTGAGTATAGTTTCGCTTTAAAGTGGATCTTTCATCTTTTTCACTAAAAATCAAACCAGCATGCAGATAAAATAAAAGTACATTTTATACTTACACATGTTTGCTTTTAATTACATTTACTGTTTTTTCACTTGCTGGTTTCTTGATGCACTGGTGATGTAACCCTGGCCTCATAGACGCATCCTGGGAAGGCTACAACTTCAGTGCCTTCCTCTGCAGATAATGTGCATTGTCACATGTGCCAGGAGTTCTTGGAAGTAAAGGGAGATGGATTCACGCACCCTTAGTGAAAATGGCCACTCTCATAAGAATGAAGAGGAAAAGAACAATAAAGTATCTAAAAAATAAAAAGCCTGTATACTATAAGTATCTGTATGCAGCCCTGTATGTTCAAAGTCGATAATTACACTAGGTTCTATTGAACAGTCCTGCTGGAAAACCAGCATTTGATGCTGCAGGAAGTCGCCCCCCCCCCTGTCAGAATACAATAGTGCAGTGCAGGAGATCCCCATTACTTGTTTGGATGCAGGAATCTGTGAGGTTTTTTTTATTTGTTTGTTACTAAAAACATATTTACTAAAAACAGGAGCACAAAGAATCTGGGCATAGTAACCAAACAGTTTCTAACTTTATATTTTTCAAAAAAACCTAGACACTGATTGGTTTCTCTGCAGAGCTGCACCAGATTCTGTGTGCTCCAGTTTTAGTAAATAACCCCCATTGTGTACCTAACTTAACACTCTCCTCTTCCATGACTGACAATGCTGCTGTCCAAGGATGTCTACTTTACTACTTCATCCAGAAGGCAGACACCCTAAGTCCTGGTTCACATCTGTGCGGTTGTGCGGGCCGCGATTTCCCTGGGCACGAGAGACCATTAATTTGAATGGAGTCCCGTGCCCCGGGACATGCAGGGAAGAAGTCCCTGCACTACTCTGAAAGTTGCAGCCCACACGGGAACCGAGGATCCCAGCATGGTTGCAATTACCAGTGCAGACGGAGTGCCATTATAATTAATGGCACCCCCACCCCGTGGGTCCTGCATTCCTCTGTGTGGGTGGTGCGGCTGCAGGCATTGAACAATGAAAATGAAATTAAGTGGTTCAGAATTTAAAAATTTTCATTTTGAATACAATAATGAACATTTTCCTCCTGCAGCCACTGAATGCTGGTGGAGAAAGAAGAAGAAGCCAGTTTTCAGTGGTTGCAGGAAGAAAATGAGGAGGATTAGTTCCTCTATATTCTGCCCCCGCCACCCTTCCTGTTCAAGTGTAAAACAGAATGTGACAGAGAGGCCGCACAGGCCCCCTAGAGCATGGGACAGGGTCACCATTGCGACCCCTGACACTACACCAGTGGTTGGAGGGGGTGGTGGTGATAAAACACGTCTGAACTATGGACCCCCCAAACCGCAAATGTAAACAAGCCCTTACTGTCCTGCACTGCCTATAAGGCTGCTTTCATACTGATGCACCGTGGTTTACCCGCACTCGGGGTGCAGCACAATGCACCTGCAGCTTTCCTGCAGTTTAGCTGTGTTTTGCCATAGACTTCTATTACAGCTGTGGAGCACTTTCTGAAAGCGCACCAAAACACCTGCATTTAGGAGTAACCTGCAGGATATAATAGAAAACTATGGCTCAGGGCAGCTAACCCACAGAAAAGCCACAGGTGCACTGCGCTGCACCCATGAATCAGTGTAAAAGCAGCCTAATAACCCTTTTTTAAAAGTGCTAATATACCCATTGGGTGATGTGTAATAAACTTACCTTTTCTCTTCCAGCTTCTGCTGGCATTGCTAGGCTGCTAGAAAAGTCCCAGGCGAAATACACTTGGTATCACTCCGCCTGGGACAGCAGCCAGCGCTACGGAGGAAGTATCAACTTATGCAGCTCCTGCTTCCTCCATGACTGCTCTGTATTAGTTTTCATGCATACTGTATATTTAATTAACTATTGTGTTTCTTTTTGCCAGTAGATGTACCAGGACTGGCAAACATTTGCTCATATTCAAAAAGGCCTCTTTCTTAAAACAAATATATACTGTATATACTGTATTTAGTCCATATCTAACATGGATTTTTCATATCTTTTTATAAAATTGCAGTGCTGCTAATAGAGCTGGACAGTAAAAATTAACAATTCATTTAAATCATTCTGTAAGGTTGGAATCATGCATAATGATTTCACACTCTTAATTAAATTATACATGGAAAAGAGAAGTGCAGCTAAATTAGACCCCATGTGTTCCTTCTGATTTAGTGATGAGATGTAATGTGCTCAAAGAAATGCAGGCCCCCCTCGCCTTGCAAGATAATTGTGTTTCTTGGTATCGCAGATGCTCCTACTTCTTGATATTCTCTATAAACAAGATGGATCACTGTCAGGCGAAGGAGCAATCAGAAGGACTGACAGAGAAGCCTCCCTCACTTTCATTATGGCCTGTATGCATCAGGCCACTTATCACCAGACACAGAAATTTAACAGGGAAATATTTATAATATGAAGACTCCGTCCTTTTTTTTCCAAGCACACCATTATATTATTATATTTCCTGTTATTTATTTATTTTTTTCTAATATAAGGCCATAAATAGTTTCATGGAATGCGATAACAGCCTGAGCTCTGAGGGATGAGTTTTTATTAAAAATGGGCCGAGGTGACTGAGGATGGCATGAGGAATTTATGAGGCATAAATCCTTGGGCTCAGGAGTGTTGTAACATGTCAAAACTGTCTTTCTGTCAGGTGTCCGGCTTACATGACAGAGGTAATGGGAGGAGGGAAATATGTAGGGAGAACTTGGGATCTTTTAACCCCTATGGCAAATAATATCTTATCAAAGTGTTGCATTGCAGTCACATGTTTGTATTTTTATTTGGTAAATATAGTGAGATATGTATGGGTTTGTCTTATTATTGCATATATATATATATATATATATATATATATATATATACACTGTCTATGCATATATCTAATATATATATATATATATATATATATATATATATATAAAAAACAATGAATATGGTAATAGTTCCAAAGTTTTATTTTACTCTTCTCTTTTTGAAATTGCTATATTAATGTTATTATTGTATATATTTTTATCATAATTAAGATTGCTATTGTGATGAGGGCCTGATGACTATGATGAATAACAGGAACCGAAACTTAAAGTTAACCAGGTTCAGGTTTTAAGTCAAAGTTAAAATGAGTTCTAACGATAAACGAAAAATAAAAAGAGGAAAAGACTACTATCAGCACATACGCCATTAGTCTGATTCTCAATTTTAATATCTGGAAGAGCAGCAGTAATAATAATAATAATAATAATAATAATTATTTTATTATTATACAGGATTTATATAACAGTTTGCTCAGCGCTTTAAAATATTATGGGAGACAATACAGCAACAATACAGTTCAATACAAGATGGATTTGAGGGCCCTGCTCCTTGGAGCTTACAATCTAGGAGGGAGGGGCTAGTGGTACAAAAGGTAACTGTGGGGGATGGACTGGTTGGAAGAGTAGAAGATTTCATTATTAGCTGAGGGCAGGATAGGCTTCCCTGAAGAGATAGGTTTTCAGAGAAAAGTGAGCAGAGTAGGCGATAGTCTGATAAATTAAAATAATTAAAATCTTAACAACAACCACCTATATAATTAATACATCTAGAGTTTAAATCTACTCCCATCCCCATTCTAAGCCTATTCTATTTATCCTGTAAAAAGAAAGGATTCCATACTTGTTTCTCTGGTCCAGTCACATGATCTCTCCAGTGTCGGCTTCAGTGAAGAGGAGCATTTGCAGAGCCTGGGCAAATTTTTTTATTTATTGCAGGTACTAATATAGTCAATTTACCCATTGCTTTACATACATATTGTACATTCACATCAGTCTCTAACCATCAAGGGGTGTACAATCTACAGTCCATAACTCACATTCATACATATTAGGGCCAAGTTAGACAGGATTCAATTAACCTACCTTTGGTGTGTGGGAGGAAACTGGAGTACCCGGAGAAAACCCATGCAGGCACAGGGAGAACATGCAAACTCCAGGCAGGTGGTGCTATGGTTGGGATTCGAATCAATGACCCCAGTGCTGCCAGGTGGAAGTGCTAACCACTTAGTCAATGTGCTGCCCCAAATATATCACACATAGACTTACTATGGGGCATCCATTGTCAGCTGTCCCTCCTCTACACCGAAGCCAGCACTGGGACTCGATCATGTGATTGGACTAGAGTGGCTTCAGAATAGGTAAGTATAGACATCTTTCCTTTTACAGGGTAGATAGAATAGGCTTAGAATAGGGATGGGGGTAGAGTTAAAAGGTACCTTCACTTTCGTGGAAAAAAAAATAGCAAATAAAAAAAAACAATATAGTGTCTACATTTGCAACACAAGTCATATTGTTATTGAATGTTATTAAAAATGACCTTTCCTTTTCAATCTGCAGCGCTGAAATTTTCTGTAAAATGCAATACAGAAAACTGGAGGAGTTCTGTACACAGAGGGTATACAGAACACCCCTTAGAAATGTCATATCCTGCTTGTGTGGTTGGCTCATCGATTTTCCCAGAAGTCTGCACTAAGATACAAGTCAGATTTTGAGCACCTCCTGCAACAAAAATATTATTTTTTTGGTGAGATACTCCCAAAGGGAAATCACATTTAAAAGGAATGCAGACCCTGCCATTTTCCTCATTCGAACCCTGCAAGTACAGCAGCTGATTGAATATAATCACTCCCATTCACACTTATTTTGCACATGGGCACAGACAAACAAACAGCTATTTCTTAAGAATAACAGGCAAGAATCTGCAACAAAGTTTGTTCAAATCCTTGCAATGTACATAGGTCACACAGAGGCAGGGGCAGACTGACAACTCATGGGGCCCCCGGGCAATAGGGGATCATGGGGCCCCTGTGTCCTTGCCCAAACTCAAAAAAACCTATGAAAAAGGTACCAGGGGCATCTCATGGGGCCCCCTACTGACCCCGGGCCCTCGGGCAGTGCCCGAGTTTCCAAATGGTCAGTCCGCCCCTGCACAGAGGGGAATGTGTTTTTTTTTCTCAACAAAATTGGGGTTACTCTTTAAGCTTAGTTAGGTTTGACCTGCCTTCCACTTTAAAAAATACATGAACTCAAGCACTAAAATATTATCTTTAACACGTTAAGGTGGACCATGCATCTAAATGCTAGCTTTACTTATTCAATACTGGTCCAACCTCCATGTGAAAATAAAATCTGTGGAGAAAAGTTAATGACCTTAAATCAAGCTTTTCCACAGGAGAAGATGACAACACAGTCTATAAAGATCCTGGGAACACTGAGTATCCCAAATATCACAAGAGGATGCTGCAGTACAGTGCAGAAGTATCTTCTCATTTGGAATTTGGGATTCTCATTGTTCCCTGGATCGTGCTGGGCCTAGGCACCATGGGTGAATTCAAGGCTAAGGTAAGCGTATGTTCTAACTTCACAGGTTTTTTTGTTTTTTTTTACAGCTGTAATGCGGCAATTGTAAATGGTGGTGGTGGTGGTGGTGGTGGGGATCCAGTACCGGATAAGCAGACCCTATATTTGAGTGCAATGCCAATTTTATGAAATTTTCAAAAGCAATTATCAATATATTAAATCTATAGTTTTTATTAAAAAGTGACGATTCTACCATGAAGGTCCTTGTTCGGAAACTTCAGTACCAATGTGCCAATAGCATTGTCACCCTGTCCCATGGACTTCTGATGGAGACTACAAGGGCTTAGCATACATTATGCAGCCATGCTCCACTATTGTCCCCATCAATCAACACCCCAGGGAAATGCAATGCACTCATCACTGCAGTACATGTAGAAAGGTGGTTGCAGGAGATCAGCAGCACTTAGACATCAAAGGGATGAAAAAAGTGAAAGCAGTATTAAAATACTATATATATATATATATATATATATAGAACATTTTTTATTGGTTTCAGAGTGAGTTTAGACTTGTGCTCCACCTCCCTTGAACTGCAAAGGCAAGGGGCAGAGGAGTTTATATGCCTTTGTGCCTGCAGCAAAAATGATCCTCCTACTGCAGTCAGTGGGTGGTACTGTTACTGAATGTGACCAATTCAAGTGAATTGCAATACACTGTACACACCACACAACCATGTGCAATGCACATGGTTGCAGCATGTTGGTGCGGCATATACAGGGTGAAAACAAGCCTCCTCACTGCCCATCAAAGCAATTGCAATGTGGATATTGTCGCATGGCTGAACCTAGCCTTATAAACAGAGTTTACCAAACTAAATGTCACACAGCTAAGGTTTACACCTACTTTAAAGTGTTACTAAACCCACAACAGTAAAATCAGTCTGTATATGAAGTAAACCTTGCTTGTTATATTCACTAGGGGGTTAATCCTCTGCACTGTGTAAAAACACTGTTTGATCCTGACTTCTCTGATCCTCCCCGTCTTCTAGTGTCCTCCTGTTGTCTCTTGATAGGCATATTGTGTCAAGTCACTCTGCACATGCTCAGTTTGGTATGTATTGCTAGAGAGGTTTTTTTTCCTTGAGAGAATGCATGTGTTTAGCACAGGGCCAATCAGCACTGTCCAGACAGAGGTCAGGGGTCCTACATCCTCCTAGAGAAAACTCCTCCTACAATCTTTAACCAGTGCTCAGTTGGACACTGATAGAAGTCACAAGACTGCTCTAACTGCTGATGAAAATATGTATTTAGCAGTTTATGGTTACTAAAATAATTACATTTCCATGTTCTGTGTACTGTGGGAGATATAGTGAATGCAGGGACCTGAGTTTAGTAACACTTTAATTTTAAAGCTTGTAGTAAAAATGGTATAAACATTAAGTATGCCTCTTTCTCTCTCTCTCTCTCTCTCTCTATATATATATATATATATATATATATATATTTAAAAAGTCTATATCATCATGATTTTGAACCAAAGTTTATCTGCCAATAGAGCTTACAGTCACAGTACCACAAAGCGACATCTTGAGGTCATAGAGAAGTATAAAAGCACTGTAGTTAAAACTCAGCAGACCTAAGGCAATAGGCAGAGGACACCTCTGATACCCTGCAGGTTAAGTTAAAGGTCCACAATTCTATAAAACATGCTACACCATGGGGACTGGCACTCCAGCTGAAATCTGAACAGTATTTAAGTATAGGAGTGGAAAGGGCTGCAGAGATGTTGCCTATGGGGTCTCACGGTGTCTCGGGGTACCAGGATGATTATTTCTTTGTAATCCCTTGCCTGTCATATATTGCTGCAATAAAATTCAGTGTTGTAGAGGTTAATATCCTTACTGGAGTTTGTCGGGAAATTGAATAGCAGGAAGCAAGAGCCACTGGAATTCGTTATGGCACTTACAATAGGGCTTAATCTCTTGGATATCATTTAGTGATATACCCTGAAACCCATTTAACATCATCCTTTCCTAATTATTTTACTTAAATGAAAAATAAATATGCATATTTATGAAAAGCCATTCATAAGGTGAGAAAGTGGAATGACAATCTGGCCTGGTATGAATGTTGTGCCTCTAAATGCAAGTTTCCATTGATATGCACATTCTATCTGTCTATGCGCTGCTTGCATATGAATTTTAAGGATGCATAAAGACACTATAAATGTCCTAATAGCAATCTGTTTCCCAAAGGAGATTCAGCACATATAAGCTGTTATAATAGATTTCCCAGCTTCTACCAGCTGAACGTTTTATGAAGATATTAGAATCTTATCATCAGAATATCTCTATAGTGTATGATAGATAGATATATATATATATATATATATATATATATATATATATATATATACACTATAGAGATATTCTGATGATAAAATTCTAATATCTTAAGATTATATATATATATATATATATATATATATATATATATATACTGTATATATATGCACCCAATGAATAGTCATAATGTAAAATGTCTATTATTTGGACTGAAATAATATTCATGAGGGTAGAGCATGTATATTCACATTGAATGTAAATGCAAGATAGAAGGTGACTGTAGGGGGACCAGTTGGACCAGTTGCAGTCCTGGAGGAATTTCTCCTTATTTATCTACCAAAAGACATATATATGAGTATTTAACCCTTGCAGTGCAGAGGGGCCCACTGGAAGTGTGTATTAAATATTCCTAGAGTTGGGCTTTAATACTGTGACAAGGTATGATGAGAAGAGAAAGAGAGAGGGAGAGAGAGAAAGAGAGAGAGAGCGAGAGCACAAAGAGGTGAATCATACAATACATATGGGGTATTTATTGGGATATTTCATTATAGAGAAGTAGGGCAGGACAACATAAAGGTACAGCCAGGAAGAATCAGTAAGATCAGGGGAAGGATGATGCAGCAACAAGGGATAAGTCAAGTGGTAACAATTCAGGGCACCAGGAGGAACAAGCAGCAGGATCACGGGGCAGCAATATGGTACAGCAAATGACAAATCTAGAGTCACAGGCAGTAGTTCAGGGTACAGCAAGGGAAAGGCAACTAAATGGCGTAACAAAGATTAAGTTGAGAATCACATGGCAACAGTCCAAGCACAACAAAGGACAGGTCTTGCTAGATCACAAGGCAACAATCCAGGACACAGGAAAGGACAATCAGAAGGAACACAAGTCAGTACAAGGAACATCAAAGATGCAAGTCCAGAATCACAGCGCAGCAAACACAGTGCAGTAATCCAGGGAATAGCCAGGAATCATCAGTAAGGGCACTGTAGGCATCCAACAGTCCCAAGCTGCTGGTTGTGATGGTTGGGTAGAGGAGGAAGTATGGCTGGGATGAGTCTTTTATATTTTTTGGAACTGCCACTGCACACTCTGCAGTCTGCATGGGGTGAATCCACACGTTGCAGAAGGGAATTGGACTGCCCAAAGCCTTGCACACAGGTGGTGTGGGGTGGTAAAATCTGCATAAAAGGAATGAGGGACAGGATGATTGAGGAACAGAGTGACAATAATTGGGAACAGGGTGACTGTGAGGGAAGGTTACCTTATAACCTTATAACAGCCTTAGGCAGCAACTTCTACTCCTGTTTTGTTTTGAAGTATTTTTTTAAAAATAGCCTACTTTAATGTCAATCTCTCATTTCTTGTGTTCAACAGACATGCACCTCTTTATTAAAGCATACCCAATAAATTTGTTTCTAAAATGTAACCTTGCAATAAGTAAATGAGTCTATACAGTATATGCTGTAAAGCATGCTTGTTATACTCACTGTGGAACCTAAGGGGTTAATCCTCTGCATTGTGTAAAAAGGATGTTTGATCCTGTCTCCTTTGATCCTCCCCTTCTTCCACAGTCCCCAATCCATCAGCTGATAGAACAGAGCCTTAAGGGTAAACTGTGAGTTTGGTGTGTATTGCTAAAGAGTTTTTTTTCTTGGGACAGTGCATGTGCTCAGCACAGTGCCAATCAGCGCTGTCCAGAAAGAGGGCGAGGGATTATGCAGCCTCATAGGACAATCAGGGGAGAATGAAAACTCCTCCTACAAGCTTTAACTAGTGCTTTGCTGGATACTGATAGAAGTCACAAGACTGCTGATGAGAAAAAGTATTTAGCAGTTTATATTTACTAAAGTAATTGCATTTTCATGTTCTGTGTACTGTGGGAGACCAGGTATAGTGAATGCAGGGTTCTGGGTTTAGGAACACTTTAGAGTAAGATGAAAAATTAAAGGGAGCAAAATAAGCCGAATAGTTCAAATTACTGTGTACATTTCAGGGTATAAATGACAAGGGCAAAACCAGAGACTCTGTCTATAAATCAGTGATAATTGGCAACTACAATATATATGTATATACACTTCATATTAACCCCTTCACGCCTAAGGGTAAAACAAATCTAAACGCCTAAGCACAATTCTGCACTGTTGA
Source organism: Staurois parvus (assembly GCF_062004578.1). Classification (NCBI taxonomy): domain Eukaryota; kingdom Metazoa; phylum Chordata; class Amphibia; order Anura; family Ranidae; genus Staurois; species Staurois parvus. Next base: position 1,858,849 of record NW_028318465.1, on the reverse strand, counting down.
CATGTGATAGTAAAACTGTACATATCACCACAACCACTTTGTATATCCAGGTGGATTATACCTTGATTTTTTCAGGACAAATTGGGCTTTCATTTGGTGGTAAATGGTAATGGATAGCTCCTGATTTTTTTTATTATCAAAGGAAAACTGGCCCAAAATAGTAAAAAAAAAATCATTTTTTTTATTTAGCTGTGTGTTTCTTGTTATGACCATAACCTACCATCAAAGAACAACCCAAAATAAATTCTCCAGCTCTTGACGATCACAGTGATACCATATACAGTGGGGCAAGCAAGTATTTAGTCAGCCACCAATTGTGCAAGTTCTCCCACTTAAAAAGATGAGAGAGGCCTGTAATTGGCATCATAGGTAGACCTCAACTATGAGAGACAAAATGAGAAAAAAAAATCCAGACAATCACATTGGCTGATTTGGAAAGAATTTATTTGCAAATTATGGTGGAAAATAAGTATTTGGTCAATATCAAAAGTTCATCTCAATACTTTGTTATATATCCTTTGTTGGCAATGACAGAGGTCAAACGTTTCCTGTAAGTCTTCACAAGGTTGGCACTCACTGTTGCTGGTATGTTGGCCCATTCCTCCATGCAGATCTCCTCTAGAGTAGTGATGTTTTGGGGCTCTCGCTGGGCAACACGGACTTTCAACTCCCTCCAAAGGTTTTCTATGGGGTTGAGATCTGGAAACTGGCTAGGCCACTCCAGGACCTTGAAATGCTTCTTACAAAGCCACTCCTTCGTTGCCCGGGCGGTATGTTTGGGATCATTGTCATGTTGGAAGACCCAGCCACGTTTCATCTTCAATGCCCTTGCTGATGGAAGGAGGTTTGCACTCAAAATCTCACGATACATGGCCCCATTCATTCTGTCCTGTACATGGATCAGTCGTCCTGGTCCCTTTGCGGAGAAACAGCCCCAAAGCATGATGTTGCCACCCCCATGCTTCACAGTAGGTATGGTGTTCTTTGGATGCAACTCAGCATTCTCTCTCCTCCAAACACAACAAGTTGTGTTTCTACCAAACAGTTCTATTTTGGTTTCATCTGACCATATGACATTCTCCCAATCCTCTTCTGGATCATCCAAATGCTCTCTAGCAAACTTCAGACGGGCCCGGACATGTACTGGCTTAAGCAGGGGGACACGTCTGGCACTGCAAGATCTGAGTCCCTGGTGGCGTAGTGTGTTACTGATGGTAGCCTTTGTTATGTTGGTCCCAGCTCTCTGCAGGTCATTCACTAGGTCCCCCCGTGTGGTCCTGGGATATTTGCTCACCATTCTTGTGATCATTTTGACCCCATGGGGTGAGATCTTGCATGGAGCCCCAGTTCGAGGGAGATTATCAGTGGTCTTGTATGTCTTCCATTTTCTAATTATTGCTCCCACAGTTGATTTGTTCACACCAAGCTGCTTGCCTATTGCAGATTCAGTCTTCACAGCCTGGTGCAGGTCTACAATTTTGTTTCTGGTGTCCTTCGACAGCTCTTTGGTCTTCACCATAGTGGAGTTTGGAGTGTGACTGTTTGAGGTTGTGGACAGGTGTCTTTTATACTGATAACAAGTTCAAACAGGTGCCATTGATACAGGTAATGAGTGCAGGACAGAGGAGCCTCTTAAAGAAGAAGGTACAGGTCTGTTAGAGCCAGAAATCTTGCTTGTTTGTAGGTGACCAAATACTTATTTTCCACCATAATTTTCAAATAAATTCTTTCCAATTCAGCCAATGTGATTGTCTGGATTGTTTTTCTCATTTTGTCTCTCATAGTTGAGGTCTACCTATGATGCCAATTACAGGCCTCTCTTATCTGTTTAAGTGAGAGAACTTGCACAATTGGTGGCTGACTAAATACTTGTTTGCCCCACTGTATGTGTATGTTATTTGTTGTTTGTACCCGTAGTACAGCCCAGAAACAATAGTGCACATTTTGTTTTTGTCTTTTTTTTTTTTTTACCTAAAACACACTGACACTGACATTAACACTAACTCAGGCGTTAAAATTTCCAGTCCAGACCTACTAGCCGGTCACAAAACTTACTCTCCACCAGTTGACCCACCCAACCTTGCCCAGGTCCGCCCCCAACCCCACCCCTGGCCCGCCCCAAACCCTTTTTCTTTAGAATAAATAGTCCAAAATATAAAACTGTACACAGTAATGTATATCCCAGCTCCCCTGTACTCCATTATAGTGATATGACATGTATACAGTAATGTATATCCCAGCTCCCCTGTACTCCATTATAGTGATATGACATGTATACAGTAATGTATATCCCAGCTCCCCTGTACTCCATTATAGTGATATGACATGTATACAGTAATGTATATCCAATCTCCCCTGTACTCCATTATAGTGATAGGACATGTATACAGTATGTATATCCCAGCTCCCCTGTACTCCATTATAGTGATAGGACATGTATACAGTAATGATTACTGAATACATGTCATATCACTATAAGGGAGTACAGGGGAGCTGGGATATACATTACTGTATACATGTCATATCACTATAATGGAGTACAGGGGAGCTGGGATATACATTACTGTCTACATGTCATATCACTATAATGGAGTACAGGGGAGGGGGGATATACATTACTGTATACATGTCATATCACTATAATGGAGTACAGGGGAGCTGGGACATACATTATTGTATACACGTCATATCACTATAATGGAGTACAGGGGAGCTGGGATATACATTACTGTATACATGTCATATCACTATAATAAAGTACAGGATAGCTGGGATATACATTACTGAGTAATGTATATCCCAGCTCCCCTGTACTCCATTATAGTGATATGACATGTTGTATACAGTACTTACTGTCCCCCCAAGTCCCCCGTGGTGTTGAAGAGGGTGTCTCCTCTCAGCGGAGGAGAGCGGACCTCTCCTGCACCTGTCCCCTCAGCGGCGGTGCCGCAGAAGCCCGAAACTGGAAGTTGTAAACCGGAACTCGGCTTCACAATGAGGTTTGGAGCGCAGATGCAGTCACTCCATGCTTCATCTGTGCTCACCGTTCGCAGCCGCTCGCCACAGAGGAATTTCTCCTCGCATTTGGCGAGCGGCTTTTTCAAGCCCTGCACTAACTGACACTGATACCATTTTTTTTAAAATCCTGACCCTTGACCCTAACCTTGACACAAACACTAACCCTGGCACTGAACTAGATCAAACCTTGATCTAGGTATTTTTCTTTATTTTTTCTGTTATTTTTTTATATTTATTTATTTATCACAGCGATCATGTGACCCGGAATCGGGAGTCCTGGGTCCCGATCATTAGAACGGGACCCAGGGCTCTCAGTGACACTGCGGTCTCCGTGCTGGGAGCGCGCCGAGTGGCACGCTCCAAGCACAAAGACAGGTACGCATATATGCGGCCCCACGGAAAAAAGCCCAGTTCGTGAGGCCGCATATTTGTGTGACATTGGCATCAAGGGGTTAACTTACCTCCTAGATTGTAAGCTGCAAGGAGCAGGGCCCTCCTAACACTCTTGTATTGAACTGTATTGTTGCCGTATTGTCTCCCATTATATTGTAAAACGCTGAGCAAACTGTTGGCGCTATATAAATCCTGTATAATAATAATAATAACTTACACATCACCTTCCTCAGCCTCCCTATCCCTTCACAAACTCTTCCTTTTCAGCCTATAATCCACTTTCCCCTGCACGGCTATAAGTCTAAAACCCTTCCTGCCATCTCCAAAAATTGTATCCGCAAAATCAGACCTTGCCCTTTACCATTTGTTACCTGCTTTGTTACTTCTAGAAGCGAGACACTGGCTTACCTTTTTTTTACTGGTAATTTTATTTGCAAACAGAAAATAAATACAGTAGTTGACACAAAAGTAAAAGTGTATGTAAACCCTAACAATGAACCTTTTTTTTACCCTTTGACTGTTAAATATACCATTGAAATCATTTTTAAATTTTGATAAGTGGAAAAACCATCTGTTGATCTTGTCGGAAATGTAGAGATGTCTTGTGTCCTCTATACACTTCCTGTGTTATCTCTAGAGCCTCCTAGTTCTTACCTTGGACTACACAATGATAAGCTTTATGTTGTACAGATCTCAGAGTGAGAAGGGTTTAGTAGTTTAGCAGGGATGACCAGGGGCGGACTGACAACTCATGGGGTCCCCAGGCAATAGGGGATCATGGGGCCCCTGTGTCCTTGCCCAAACTCAAAAAAGCCTATGAAAAAGGTACCAGGGGCATCTCATTGGGCCCTCTACTGACCCCGGGCCCTCGGGTAGTGCCTGAGTTTCCAAATGGTCAGTCTGCCCCTGGGGATGACTATACTCAGTCCATTAAAAGAATGATGTGGTCAGTCCACAACAGGACTTAATAGTTGAGTGCATTTCTGACAGATACTGTCCATGAGTTTTTTTCTGTTCTTGCAGGGTCATTAAAGGGATACCATATGGGAAAATATGCATGTATTGCAGAGATGTGTTTTTATGCAAAAAAATAATAAAACTATTTTTTTTTGCCCTGACATATGTTTTAATGCAATAGTCAACAGTCCCTTCCCAAAAATAAGATCCAAATAAGAAGCCATCACTGAACTATATGATGTATTTGTAACTTTATTCTTATACACGCTTTTATTTTCTGCACTCCTATGTCTGTCCATTGTTCACTGTGTTCCATGCTTCTTTCATATATATATATATATATATATATATATATATATTTATTTTTTATTTTTTTATAGAAAAATGTTTTATGAAAATAAGGTTACTTCCATTTGTAGTGGCTTCATTTCCATCTCAATAATCTGCTAATTACTTAACCTGTTCATTTCTATACAGAATGACTCTTTGACCTCTTACTTGCATGTATAAGGGGCTGCAATTTCTTCAATGAACAAAAAAAAAGTTCGAATAGAATGTATTTGACATCTCTGGGAATTTCTTCAGGATAGGAGATGTACAAAAAACCTTTCAGACTGCATATTTAACAGCACATTGAACTTAATAATTCTTGGTATTCACTCCTGTCAATGCTTTTTTAAATAATCTGTGAAGAGCTGCTTCAGACATCCACACTAAAGTCTTAAGATGTGTTTTCATTCCTTTTCAGAACCTGAAATTTATAGTAGGTCACCTTGCTGTCTACAAAGAAGTACTGTATTGCTAGCATACTAGTGTAAAATGCTGTCAGACTCATTAAAAAGATAGATCTCTTCAGCCTTACAAGGACCACCATGCTCTATTAGCCTCAATAAATCTATTGACCACAGGAGCCACTTCTCTTTCCTCTCATTGCTCAAGAACATTGACTTGGCACATTTTTGTCTTGGCTTTTTCCCTACTCCAGAGCCCCATGAACGACAGTCTCCTGTTTGTAAAGAGTTCTTAAGGTGGTTTGGTTCCGCATCTTGATGGAAATGGTCACACTAAGCTTCCTATTGTTTCCTTAAGGTTTCCTTTCATTACAGATGCAGATGCAAGGACCTGAGATAAAAGAGAGACAATCTGACAGGAGAGCATTCACTAATAATCCCTATTGAAAATGGCTCGAAATTCTTTGACCATTCTAGAAAAATTTAAAGTTTCAATTCTTTTTATTGTTGAATGAGTGTGGTACTTAATTGACAATTCATGCATACTTTGTATTTTATGTCTTGATAATATTTTTATTGTGTTTTATATTCTTTTCAAAAAGACTATACCTTGGCCTTGTAGAAATTCCACACTGTCTGTCAGAACAACACAAGACTGACAAGTTTTGAGTAATTGGTGAGTCCAAAGATAGGAGACTTTGTTGAGAGAAGGCCCTTGAGAAATCTATTGCAGAATGAAAGAAAGAGGGGATTGGGAAGAACTGACTGTGAAGATTAGAACTAGAGAAGTCCCATACATTATTTCTGGGTGATCATGTGTTTTTACTGTGCTTACCAATGTCACAATGACATTTTTTCATTTTTGTTTAGCATACCTTGTTTCCTGTTAATTAAAAATTAAGATGAAAGGTATATACTGCAGACAGACACAAGAGAGATTTATAATTATGAAAACAATTAGGATATAAATGCAATAGTGGTTCATTCCAGTTCTAAACTACTGCTTAAAAGGTTTGGGGTGATTTGGCCCTATGAAAATGGTTAGCAGCAGAACACGCCTATACAAATCATTTGCTTGGATTATGGTGTTCTCACCCTGGGTCCAACCTTAGTCTCTGACCTACCTATCATTCTAAGCAAGCCTTTTTTCTCAGTAAATAGGTGCAGGTACTCCCTCCTTCTGAGTCCCTCCTTGGTTACACCCCCAGCCATCTCCCAGTACAGTCCCTTTTAAAGAAAACAGAACCAAGTATCCTTTTATGATGCTAAGTAATTTTAATGGAATTAGCAGGATAAGACCCACCTTAGCAACAATAGACCCCTCCCTCAACAACAGATACCCCCAATAATAAATCCCCCATCAGCCAGCATCCATAGACCCTCCAGCACACCCAAGTACCCCTTCTCACTACACTGCATTCCCATTGAAATAATGCCCTGACTCTAAATCTAATCTTGTACATTATTTATAAACCCAAAGCCAAACTTCTGCTCTAACCTTAAACTGGGTTCCTGACCTAAACTTAGAATTCTACTTTAACACTTATTTTAATTGTAACTATAGCCAAAAGAATAGCCAGAAGACTGCAGACTTCCTGACTGCGCTGCAGCCAAAAGACAGCTACAACGCTGTCAGCTAGTTCTGGAAGGGTGTCCATGGATGTCCTACCAGAACCACATCCTCCGTGCATAAGTTGTGATCGCTGTGTCCTTTGGACACTGGTGATCACGTGTCCAGGTAAAGGGCCAATCAGAGCCACTTTTTACCATGTGATCAGCGGTGTCCAATCACAGCTGATCACAGTGTAAATAGTAAATGCCAGTTATTGGCAGTCCTCTCCTCATGCTGACAGCACATGAGGAGAGGAGAGCCGGTAAGCGGCATTTCTCAGGGGGGGCATCTACACTGATCATCAATGCCCTTATGATCAGTATAGCCCCATCAGTGCTGGCTCTCAATACTCGGTGCTGGTTATCAGTACCCATCAGTGCTGGCTATCAGTGCCTCCTCAGTGCTGGCTATCAGTGTCTCCTCAGTGCTAGCTATCAGTGCCTCCTCAGTGCTGCTGTCAGTACCCATCTGTGCAGCCCATCAGTGCCCATCAGTGCTGCCTATCAGTGGCCATCAACGCTACCTATCAAAGCACATCAATGCCGCATATCCATGCCCATCAGTGCTGCATATTGGTGCAGCCTCATCAGTGCCTCCTGATCATTGCAGCCTACCAGGGGCCATCTGTGCAGCCTATCAGTGCCCATCAGTGCAACCTCATCAGTGCACACCAGTGAAGGAGAAAAATCACTTAATTACAAAACTTTATAACAGAAACTAAGAAAAACTTTTTTTCCCCCATAATGTTTGGTCTCTTTTTTGTTTCTTTGGCAAAAAATAAGAACCCCAGTGATGATTAAATACCACAAAAAGAAGGCTCTATTTGTTTCAAAAAAATTATAACAATTTAGTTTGGGTACAGTGTTACATGACCGCGCAAAGTGCAACAGCGCTGAAAGCTGAAAATTGGCCTGGGCAAGAAGGGGATAAAAGTGCCCAGTACTCTGATTAGAATACTGTAGTAGCAGACAGAGCAGGTTCTGGGTAATGCCTGATGTGCAGCAGAGCAAGTAGGTAGCCAGGACACAGAACAGGAGCAGGGTCAAAGGAAGCCAAGGTCATCAACAGTCGGGCAGCGAGGTACAGAATCAGTAGGAGAAGCCAAGGTCAGGAGAAGAGCCGAAGTCAGGAACCAGGAGCAGGAGAGTAATCAGAGTCAGGTCAGGAAAAAGCCGGGTCAGCACCAAAGGAATCACATAGGAAACAAGCAGGACACTGGGGGAAGCTGAAGATCAGTCAGCACTGAATGAGCACCGAGGTGCTCTTTAAATAGCCCGCCCAGCGCCAACAGGCGCCCCTGGGTCCTAGTGCCTGCCCGTTCCGTCATTGGTGACAGGAGCGCCTGGGTCCTAGTGCCCGCTTGCCTGTATGCCTTGTCGGGATCCTGCGCATGTGCAGATTCATGCGCTGCGGCGATCTTCTTGTTCCCTGACAGCTAGTATCCACAGATGTCAGAAAACCCAAACACTGACTGCAGCTAATTGGCTGCAGTTACTGATCTGCCAATTTTTTGTTTGCACAACATACAACTAATTTCTTAACGAACGTTTGTTGCAGCAGATGGTGTTGACAGGACCACCCACAGCTCGAATTTCAGCTGATTCACAGTAATTGCACAAAATTTGAGATGTGTATGGCCAGCTTTATTGTTTTAGGATAAAGTGATTACTGCAGGTTCAAGATTTGTGGTCTGACACATTTACATGCAGATTCACCTGAGAGAATTTTTTAAAATACATAATACACTGCATGGTCTTTGAACTATGGCCAGCATGTTTAGAAAGGCCAACAAGGAGACTTTTGGTTAATCCAGCCGATCACTACAAAAAACACCTGCGAAAAACCGTTGGCCACCCACCAAGAGAATGTCCCTAGCTGATCCAAACCCGGCAGAAAAAGAGGATTATTGATAAATTGGGAGCAAGGGCAGAAAGGGCGACACTGAGCCACTAGAGTAGCGTATCGAATCCCACACTCATAGGCCATGGAGCAAAATGGGATTCAATGTCCTCGGGCGTTGGGCCGGGGGGAGCCATAAAAGCGTCACCATTGCAATGGGGGCACAGTTAGGCAGTTTCAAAGGACCCAGAGATGAACATCAGAGGAAGCGTGCAACATGGACAGGGGGGCAATCTGGCTCACCTGGTAATACTTAGCTACATTAGGCACCTGAAGACCTCCCTTCAGTCTAAGGGTAAAACGTGTGTTTCTGGAGACTCTGGGGCGTCTGTCAGCCCAGATAAATCACATAATCCTCACCTAAAGTAACCAGAGCACTGGAAGGGTGTGAAAATAATACAATTTGGGCAGTATAGTCATTTTCACCAAATTAACCCGTCCAATCCAGGACAGGTGCGGGAATTGCCAAGACTGCATAAGGAAGGACACAGAGCAAAGCAATGGATTATAATTTTCAGTAAACAAAGAGCCATATGTGGTGGTCAGAGGAATGCCCAAGTATTCCAATGAAGAGGAAGCCAATTTGTCAGGGAAGTGGGATTGCAGGTGTGAAACCAAATCTAAGGCCAATGTGATATTGAGAGTGACACTCTTATCCAAATTAATACTGAGACCCAAAATCAACAAAAAACGTGCAAGGACCCGTTGTAAATTTGGGAGCGTTGTCAAAGGATTAGTGAGAGTCAAGAGAGAATTGTCCACAAAAAGGTTCAACTTAAATTCCTGTCCCGTGTAAGGGACACCCAATATATTACAATCTGCCCGGAGTGCCAAAGCCAGTGGCTCAGGCACCAAGACAAAGATCTCCGGAGACAAGGGGCATCCCTGTCTCGTCCCTAGCCAAATGGGAAAGGGATCTGAGAAATACCCCGCATACTTAACTGAAGTCGAGGGGAAAGTATACAAGGCCTGGATCTAAGAAAGGATAGAATCCCCAAAGCCCCAATGGGACAGCACAAACCGCAGATATTCCCAGAATAGGGAATCAAAAGCTTTGTATATATCCCGCAGGCTAGAGTACTTGGTGTCATTCTTGACATCTTGATATCTTGACATCTTGATATCCTTGCAGCCCCAAGTCCAATCACTAACAAACTCATGCAGACTCCACCTCCGCAACATCGCCAAAATATGCACGTTCCTAACCCCAGAAACCACTAAGCAGCTCATCCACTCCCTCATATCACGACTTGATTACTGCAACTCCCTCCTCACTGGCCTGCCTCGCCACAGGCTATCCCCGCTTCAGTCGATCCTGAATACGGCAGCCAGACTCATCCACCTTACCAATCGCTCCGTTTCCGCCACCCCCTTCTGCCAAACCCTCCACTGGCTTCCGATTGCCCAACGGATCAAATTCAAAATCCTAACACTGATGTTCAAAGCTGTCCATCATACTGCCCCAAACTACATCACCGACCTAATATCCAAGTACCACCCTACACACACCCTCCGCTCCGCACAAGACCTCCTTCTCTCTGGTCCCCCAGTCTCCTCCTCCCATGCCCGCCTCCAGGACTTCTCCAGGGGTGACCCATACTCTGGAACTCCCTACCCCAAACCATCAGACTATCACCTATTCTCCTCTCCTTTAGGCGCACCCTGAAAACCCACCTCTTTAGGGAAGCCTACCCCACCCCCTGCTAATTCTCGACCTCCTCCACTCTTCCTACCACTCCATCCCCCACAGCTATTTCCTCCTGTACCACTATCCCCTCCCTCCTAGATTGTAAGCTCCAAGGAGCAGGGCCCTCGAACCCCTCGTGTATCACATTGTATTGTTTTTGTACTGTCGCATGTTCTGTCTCCCATTGTAATGTACAGCGCTGAGCGAACTGTTGGCGCTTTATAAATACTGTATAATAATAATAATATCTAAAGACAATAGAAATCCTGGGGTTTTCCACTGTTGTAGAAGGTGTATAAGGTGAAAAACTTTACAAACATTATCATCCGCCTGCCTCCCAGGAATGAATCCCACTTGGTCCCTGTGGACCAGACTCTGCAAATATTTAGCGATACAAAGACTGAAAATCTTGCCAAGTATCTTCAGGTCCTCATTAAGAAGAGAAACGGGCCAAAAGGCTTGCAGTTCCTGGATGTCTTCCATTGTCTTAGGAATCATTGAGATATGAGCTCTAAGCGCGAGAAGGCAAAGAACCATGTTGCAGTTCATTAAAATATCCAGCCAAAAAGGGTGCCAGCGGGGTTGCAAATTTCTTGTAATGGAGTCTTGAAAATCAGTCAGGACCCGGGGCTGCGGTGGAATGTAAAGATTTGATAGCTTAAAGCACTTCCGATACAATTACACCTACATTAAGGACCACCCGCGCTGCTTCGGACAATCCAGGGAGTCGTAGATCTTGAAAGAACGCTTCCGCCTGACCTACCGGAAAGGGATCCGGTTTGGCGTATAGGCATGAAAGGAAGTAAGCAAAATGCGAAACGATCTGCTGGGGATTGGAGCCTGCTGCAGGGAGCCGCAACCAGACCGGTTTATGGGGTTTCCCCATGGATTTGAGTTTCCTAGCCAGCATTGGACCCGGTTTATTAGCACAGGTATAAAGTTTGTGTTTGGTCCAACGCAGGGCCCGTTCAGCCTCTGAAGAAGCAAGTAAGTCCAATTCTGCCACCAGGGCATCCCACGTTCATTTATGGGCCGCGGACGGGTGCGACTTCCAACGAGCATCCGCAGAGGCTAGCAGACAGTGAAGGTCCGAAAGACGACACTCCCATTTCCACGCCACAGCCAGCTGTATAATGTGACCGTAGCCCTCCCACAGGGGCACTGCCGAAGAAACTGATCCCGAGTTCTCCATAAAATACATTTGTATGGAAGATTCAGTTTGCAAGGCAAGTGGCCTGGGTGGTCAATAAGGACTCGTTAATGCGCCAGTGAAAAGGTGTCGTGTCAACCCCGAAAGTGTAAGAAGTAGAACCAGGGGATCATGGTCTGACCAGGGCGAGGAAGGGATAGCTATCAGCCTGACTAAAGGGAGCAGTTGAACATAAATACGTGATCGATTCTGCAAAAACTATTATGAGGATTCAAGTAGAACGTGAAGTCGCGCTCAGTCGGGTGAAGTTCACTCCAAATGTCTGCCAGCCCTGCAGACTGCAGGAGAGAGCGCATGCATTCCTTATGCACTAAGTCGTGAAAAGAGGCTGCCCACCTGAGCATAGCGCCTCTCTGGAGCAGGATCTAAAGTAACATTTGAATCCCCCAAAAGAAGAAGGCCCTTGGAGTGTTGGGAAATGATGGTACAAAGATGTGAGAAGAATTTGTACTGAAAGCAATTGGGAGCATAATAAGAAACAAAAGTGACCTCCTGATCCCAGAGGGTGCTCTGCAGGAGCAAGTACCTGCCCGTGGGGTCTGCTACATTCCAAGAACAGATAAAAGGGGGATTGCGTTTAGAGCCGATCACGAGTTCTCCGTAAAATATGTTTGTATGGAAGATTCAATTTGCTGGCAAGTGGCCTGGGTGATCAATAAGGACTCGTTAATGTGCCAGTGTTTTGCCATGTTAACCCCGAAAGTGTAAGAAGTAGAACCAGGGGATCATGGTCTGACCAGGGAGAGGAAGGGATCGCTATCCGCCTGACTAAAGGTATAGCAATCGTGCACACAGAGATGGACGTGGTCATCCATTTTGCTCCAAACCATCCATCTTGTATCTCTCTCTCTCCCTCTTCCCTCATCCCCCCTCCCTCTCTGTTGAGTGACATGTGGTCTGTTTGATGCAGAGATCAAAGGCAGCAAACTCATTGGGAGGGCGTCATGTTTATAAACCCCAATTAGCCTGGCATCCTATGTCTGCGAGACTCTTGCTGGAAAAGGATCGTAAAACCATAAACCAAGTCCTTCACTGAGTTCAAAGACATTCCAGCTAGCTATGAAACAGACTTACATTTAAAAACCCAGTTTTCCATATAATTTTATATCTCCAAATAGGAAATAATTACACAAATATGGAGCACATATTCAGATGGCTCACTTTAATACAAATCGTCTGATGTATTACATCCCCTAGCTGACATATACAGGATAGCAGAAAATGATATCTCCTTAACCGTTACAGCAGGTATGTCATATTTCATACCTAGACGTTCAGCAGATGCATCTGCATATTAACCTACTAGTGGCAAGGCTGCTAAATGCACCGAGGGTAAGTTATGGGTCATGATATCAACTTGTGAGGGATTTTGGTCCTAGCTGGAGTCTCCACCTACACCTCCCTCTCCAAATGAGGCGATTGGTTCTCTGCTTCAGGGAGACACCCTGCTGAGTTCCTAGAAAAAGGCTGTTATACTTGAAGCAGAGCTTTGCTGAGTTGAGTTGAAGTTGAAGATTCTCCCTTGTAACATCGGAAACACCTCTGGGAGACGGCCCTTTTGCTCTGAAACTTGAAAGCTGCTTAACCCAAGGCTTTTGGAAAGTACTTTATCTATCTAAATTCCTTTCTGTTATCTCTTTGCTGTGTTATTGCTCTCTTTATATTTATATATATATATATATATATATATATATATATATATATATTGGCTACATCTTTTCTGTAAATATTTTTATTGCACCCTTTTGACCTTTTAGTAATAAATCTTACTTTCTGAAAGTGTTGAGCTGTTTCTAAAGCAAGTACACAGATTGTGGTCCATTAGCTGGAAAATCGTGTGCAGGGTGCAGCTGGGCATGGCATTGTTACGCACGTGACAGCGCGGTTTTAGATTGGCTAGTTCTTCGGTCACGAGTTTGGTGAGAAGGGCTGGGGTCTGACGCTGCGATCGTCACAAAAGGGAGCTGTTGAACATGCATAAATACATGGTCAATTCTGCAAAAACTATTATGAGAATTCGAGTAGAACGTGAAGTCGCGGTCAGTCGAGTGAGAGCGCATGCGTTCCTCCTGCACTAAGTCGTGAGAAGGGGCCGCCCACGAGCATAGCACCTATCTAGAGAAGAATCTAAGGTAACATTCGAATCCCCCAAAAGAAGAAGAAGGCCCTTGGAGTGTAGGGAAATGATGGTACAAAGATGTGAGAATAATTTGTGCTGAAAGAAATTGGGAGCATAATAAGAAACAAAAGTGACCTTCTAATCCCAGAGGGTGCCCTGCAGGAGCAAGCACCTGCCCGTAGGGTCTGCTACATTCCGAGCACAGGTAAAAAAGAGATTGCGTTTGAAGGCTATTAGAACACCCCGTCATTTCTCAGAAGTCGAGGCTGTGTAGAATGTGGGATAATGAGGTGATAGATACCGTGAGGCAGAGGACTTGGAAAACCTGGTTTCCTGGAAGCATACCGCATCAATTTGTTGAGATTTGAGGTGATGAAAAACTTTAGGCCGCTTCTGAGGCAAATGAAAGCCTTGGATATTGTGTGAATATACTTTCAGAGGGGGCGAAGCCATGGTGAGACCAGCGTAATCCATTCAGCAGAAAAGACATAAGTGAAAAATTATTATAAAACAGAATCATGATAAAAAAAAGTTCAAGTACATGAATGAGGTAGGCAATAAGTCATACAAAACAACCACACAACCAACAAAAATACAATGCCAATAAATCTATGATAGCCCATCAATCTAACAATAAATGCTGAAATGTTTTCCAACCATCACATTTTCTGTTGAATAAGTGCATCTTATCCAACAATGTATATTGAATACGTTTTATGGGCATCAGCATATCAACTCTCTGCAAAACAGAGGACAAAGGCACTACTGGTGACAATGAAGGGCAATGGCCCATAGGGTAGAGACACAGATAGTGTGAATTAGCCTCATTATGTTGGCAGGGATCCCAGAAATGGAAGCACCCAATAAGCAAATTTGCAACAATCCACCAAAGTAGAGGCCACCTCAGATCAAGGAAAGACCAGGGCAATCCCAAAACATATGCACAAGGGTACCAGCAAAGCCGCAATCCCTAAAACAGAAGTACGACGTTCCTGGAAACATGATATGTAGTCTAGAGGGGGTATAATACCTCGGACAACAATTTCCACTCCCAAGGATGGTCGGTCCATGGCGTCCCAGAACCCAAGAGCTCTATTGGCAATTGCCATTGAACACCAGAATTGGCAGGTCCGCCACTGGTGCCCTGTGCTTTTCACAGATCAGAGCAGGTTCACCCTGAGCACATGTGACAGACGTGAAAGGGTCTATAGAAGCCATGGAGAAATGTTATGTTGCTTGTAACATCATTCAGCATGACCGTTTTAGTGGTGGGTCAGTGTTGGTCTGGGGAGGCATATCCATGGAGGGATGCACAGACCTCTACAGGCTAGACAATGGCACCCTAACTGCAAATAGGTATCAGGATGAAATCCTTGGACCCATTGTCAGACCCTACGCTGGTGCAGTGGGTCCTGGGTTCCTCCTGGTGCATGGAAATGCCTGGCTTCATGTGGCGAGAGTATACAGGCAGTTCCTGGAGGATGAAGGAATTGATACCATTGAGTGGCCCTCATGCTCGCCTGACCTAAATCTAATAGAACACCTTTGGGATATCATGTTCCGGTCCATCCGACGACGCCAGGTTGCACCTCAGACTGTCCAGGAGCTCAGTAATGCCCTGGTCCAGATCTGGGAGGAAATACCCCAGGACACCATCCGTCATCTCATTAGGACCATGCCCCGACGTTGTCAGGCATGCATACAAGCACATGGGGGCCATACAAACTACTGAGTACTATTTTGAGTTGCTGTAATGAAATTTCAGCAAAATGGACTACCCTGCTTTGGTTTTTGGGGTGTCTTTGAATTCAGTCCTCTGTAGGTTGATAATTTTCATTTCCATCAAACGATAGGGCATCCTTATGTTCATAACACATCACCCAGTCCATATAAGTATAGATATCCAGCATTATATTATTATATAGGATTTATTATATTTTTCCTCATTGAGATCTGATGTGTTTTCAAAGTGTTTCTTTAATTTTTTTGAGCAGTGTATAATATACATTCACAACACCACCCTATTGTCACAAGTTAACCTGCAGTTTCTTGCCTGTGTATTCTTTACCTCCTTTCTGCAGTGCTTTTCTCTACTCTACTTCTTTGCACATGTGTGTTTGTCTGTGCTCACCTTTGGGCATCGCCTGCTATTCTGTGGGTTGTATTTCCTTCCCTTCCTGGCCCACCTCCTAGTTTGCTTGTCTATATAAGACATACTCAGTGTACCACAGATTGCCTGAGCAACTTCACAGTTTTCTGAGCTCCTGTTTGTTTGCTATTTGTGTATCCTGTGTCTGACTACCCGTGTACCTATCCTGGCTTTGTCCACCATCTGTGCTTTTTGCCACCTGTCCTGTCCTCGGCTTGTCTACTGGGGTTCCTGTTGTCTCCTGCTGTTCTATTTTGCTTATGAGAGTGGTCTCCGCATCCTCAGCTGGGCGTACCCGGGGGGCACCGACTTGGTTCCAGCTTTCTGCAAGTCCATCCCCACCATCAGGGGCCCTGGTGAATTTGCAGGCTGGGGTTTAGGGTACCCCCGAGATGGCGAACTACAAGGGCTCACTACCATAGATGCTTCACATCTATTCTCACATATAAAATAAAAGTTAGGTGTAGCAATTGTTCGTACAAATATGGATGCGAACTTCCATTTTGCCAAAGATCCTTAATCTTGCGTAATTTTTCACTCCAAATCAGCTCCCCCCTCCCTTTCTGTTGAATGACAGGTGGTCTGGTGTGGCTGAGTTCAGGAGTGCACAGGGCACAGCTGGATACCCTTGATGGTTGTAAAACCAAATAGCTGATGCCAGGGTGTCTGTTCCACTCTTGCTCTGAATGCTCTGAAGCTGATCGTAAAGCTATAAACCCGTCAGTCACTGGACTTCAAAGCATTTCGGGATAGCAGTAAAACATATATCTTATCTGGAGAACACTTTTTTATACATTTTCATAATTTCTCGTAAGAAATATGTACAAGAATACAAAGCATATATTCAGATAGGTCATTTTAATACAAGTCACCTGATACCTTACACCCCTAGATTACATCTACCCGGGAGCAGAAAGCGATATCTCTTTAACCGTCACAGCCAGATATGTCATATCTGGTGTCTGGACGTTCAAAATATCATTCTGCATATTATCCTGCCAGTGGCTAGGCTGCTGCATGCACCTATGGAAGGCTATTGACCATGATATAAACTGAGAGGGATTTAGTCATAGCCTGAGTTCCCCGCCTAAACACCCCTCCCCAAATGAGGAGTTTGGTTCTCTGCTTTAAGGACACACCTTGCTGGTGGACTAGAAAAAAGGCTGTCAGGCCTGAGAGAGATAAGATGAAGAGATCTCCCTTTTAACATCAGGAACCAACTTTGGGAGAAAAGGCACCCTTTTGTTCAGGACACTTGAACGCTGCTTAAACCAGGACTTCTGGCAAGTATTCTACCTCTCTAAACTTCTTTCTGTTATCTCTCTGCTGTGTTATTGCTCTCTGTATATATACTACATCTTGTTCTGTAAATATTTTTTTGCACCATTTTGACCTTTTTAGTAATAAATCCTATTATCTGAAAAGTGTTGTACTGTTTCTAAAGCTCTTTAATGCAAACTAAGAATCCCTGTCTCTGAAGAGCGCTACTGTGTGTTTTTAAACTTCTGCATACATTTGCCTGCGGTGACAGTGTGTATACAGATGCTTATTCAAACATCATAGTAATACTGCTAAGATTGGCGTGTTTCCTCCTACTCTGTTCAAAAAGGTGGGGGTGGCAGTGTGAAGAGTTAATTGCTTATTTAACCTGACCCAGTAACAATCGCTCTCAGGCTGCGGCACATAGGTTGTTTTCCAGTGAGCTGGAAAATCTTTGTGCAGGGTGCAGCTGAGCGTGGCATTGGTACGCACCTGACAGCGTGGTTTTTAGATTGGCTTGTCCTTCGGTCACAAGTTGGAGAGAAGGGCTGGGGGTCTGACGCCGTGTCCGTCATATTAGGCATATACCAGTTAGGCCTACTATCCCTGATTAAAACTGTCTTGCTATTGGATAGTTTTAAAGTATCCACTATCTTAATTCTTGTAGCAGAACCCAAGCTTTTGCTCTTTGTCTAGAAATTTGGGCCTAGCCTTGATATTTAAAATTGTCCTGCTGATTGCCATTGTCATATGTGATCTCTAAATTCTTAATGAGAGCCTGAAAGCCTGATAGAAATTGTCCAGCGGCAGGACAGCTTTGCATCAGTGAGAACAGTGACATTCTCAGCATTCCAATGGTCAATTCTATCTGCTAGTCAAAGTGGGTCTATTACTGTTTAATAAAATAGCATGTATTGTTGCTAAAGCTACCTGAAAAAATAAAATAAAAATTCAAATTGAAATGAATCACATTGGGCTGATAATGCTGTATGTAAATCAAGCTAACTGTGAAAGAAAAAATCAATTCCAGCAAATATGCACTGTTAGTGTACTTTAACACCACATGCAGCTTTAAAGTGGTCTAAAGTCTAAATGGTTTTTACCTAAATGTGTTCTCTGATATTAGGGTTAAAAACACCCCATTACCAATCCTACCCACCCAATCCCTAAACAATCACCTGATTTCTCTCACTGATCTAGTGCTGTCCTGGATACAGCACCGGTCCTCTCAATTCTTGGATTCACAGGAGATACTGAGAGCAGCAGGAACTATAGGCTCCTGCTGCTGTCAGTCAAACTTCTATGAAGAAGAATTGGGAACATGGCTTGCTGACGCTGTGGGTGTCCATGGGCACACAGCCCAGCTTGTTCATGCACCCCATGAAAATATCTCCACTGTGCAATATTTTTAACTTCTTTATGCTCGCTCATAGTACTGTTGGCAGATGGCTTCCCCAGGCTCAGCAATGTAAATATACTTTGCTTAGTGCATTTGCACTGGTGCACCCTCCTGTAACCTCTGTGAGCAGCTTTGAGCAGCTGGGGTATCACGTGATTGCTACGCGATCACAGTGTCAACAAAACTGTTATGAATCAATTTCATTTATAACAGCTGTGCTTCCTATAGTGGTGTTGTGATTGGCCCACAGTTATCACATGGTACCTGGGCCATTCACAGCACCCTGTACCATGTGATAGCTGTGGGCCATCACAGCATTACTAGAGCAAGCACAACTGTTAAGAATGAATTACAGTTCAAACGATTGTTGTTACAGTGATCATCACTGTAACAGCAATTACAGTGTAAAATCAAAAACCCTGATCACCCCCCAAGAGCAGAACAGTGTCACTGAACTATTCTGATGACAGTATGTAATAAAATAGTAAAAAAGAAAACAAAATGTGAAAAAAAAATTATGTGAAATTTGATTATTTTTTACATACTGTCACCAGTCTGTATTCCAGATCGCCGCCACTCCAGTCATATGATGACACAGTAATGTACTAGTGACAGTATGTAAAACAAAATTGTGAAAAAATAATTTTCATTTAATTTCTTCATTTTCAAAAAAAGTGTGACTAAAAATTTCAACTTAAAAAAACTCACCATGCCTCTTACTACATACCTCAGACTGTCTGCTTTCCAAAAATGGGTCATTTTGGGGGGTGTTTAGACTGTCCTGGCTTTTAAGGGCCTCATGAAATGAGATAAGCCATCAGTTTATCAGGACTGATCAACTTTCAAATTTACCAAAGACATGTAGCAGAATACATTTTGGACTAAATGTATGAAGAAATTGTAATGCTTGTACTACAGCACTGCCAACATTTCTAAGCAATTTCTAAGGACATTTTGCAGCTGAAATGACATACAGCAACTTACTCATTGTCTCCAATGTGTTCTTGATTCTTTATGCTGACTTACTTTTTTAAATTATACATATAACTTTGCATTTTACTTTACAAGCCATTTATTTAATAAATATTTTTGGGAAGGGAATTTATTTGTTAAATGGTTAAGTCCATATCTGGAATAAAGGGTATTTCCTGGATCAATTTACCAATCCCAAGACTGTTCCTGGATGGGGGAACTATTGGCAACTGGTATTAAACTACAATGTATATTCATAGCCTTACACATTGATCACTTAACTCTCCTAAATATGACACAATTACAAATACTGTACAATAGTCACAGTTTTACAAAGCTTTTGGCTTCTTCCTGAAAGCCTTATGCAAAACTCTGTGGGATATTAGGTAATGGTACATTTACATAACATGTATTTTCTCTGGAATACTGGCAATAAAGTGAAATTGCAGAAATCCATTTAAGTACATTCTCATTATTTTGGACAGAGAAGGCTGAAATGAAATTGAACTGGTTTCAGCAGCAACAGAATGAGGTTTTGACCTTCTGCTAGGGAGACTCTCAATCAGTTTCAAATCCAACACAAATCTAAGGGATAAATGAAGAGGAGGAACCAAAAAACCCCAAAGAATAAGATGACAAGTTTATGCATTGTAAGAACAAAAAAAAAAAAACTTACATAAAATGGTTTCTTGACCTCAAGCTGTACAAATCCAGTTCAGGTCCCGGTCAGGTTCAGATTTTCTACACTGAATGTTAGAAGAATACCATATAAATAACTGAATGGATAGGTCTTCTTTAATTGGTAGAGCATACATTTTCTTTATTATGGAGCATTTCACAAGATACAACGGTCTGTGCACAAAATAATTAAATAATGTGTTTGCATATTATTAGAACTATAACAGCTGCACGTGAAAATGTATAAGTATACTAAATGTACCTCTTTGCTTATTTATAACCATGGCTGTTAAATCACTTTCAGACTTGCTGTTAACTACCAGAAGTTTCTTTGTTCATCCCTAAATCCAGTGTAAATCATTATAATATATATAATGTGAGCAAAAGATTGAAATGTTGGGGTGGTGTTTTGGGCTCACATCTTGACTCACAATACGTCGCAACACATAGACTGAAGACTTCTGGGTAGTTTTCAAAATTATCCATTATCAGCAAGAATGCATGTGAAATAAAAAATATCCTTGGATAGCTTTTTAGCTCAGGTATGACATGCGAGAGTAATGTAGCTTTGTGGTTGGCTGGTATAAATGTTTGATTGACTTTGCAGTTTTCCACTGTTTTTTTTTTTTTCAATGTCTCTAAATATAATAGGACACTGCCTTAGCATTCTCACTTTATGCAACTGTTTTAGCATTTCAGATTTGCAGCCAAGTTGGATAACAGTTCTGTCCACTGATGTGAGTAAGCTGATGAAAACTGAGAGTGAATCAGTGAACAGTGGTCAACATTTTTAGTAAACATAAGACATTTTAGCTTAAAATAGACAATTCATTCAAATGATCAGGCAGAGGGTAGCTTTAACTTACTCTATGACAAAAGCATGCTCAGAGGATTGTAGAAAAATATAAAGGTGCCCATGCCTGCATCTGAGCATGGTAGTAAAAAGGTTACTTCGTTATACTCCACCCTACCTGAACTTGGAAAGTTTGCAAAGACATCCAGCACAAAGTGTTCAGGGGATTTCCTGAAGTCAGGTTTCTGGAAGTGCCTTGGGGATTGAGCATTGGCCTCATATTCTGGAACAAGAGACAATGTGCTTCTGCCTTCTGGCCCAGCAGTGGATGGAGGTTCAGAGGGCTCTACAACTGGAGCATGGACCTGATCTGGGTGGCCAGTGAGCTATGCAACATTGTCAAGGATCCATGGTTTCTCCTAGTGGTCTTGTAGGTCATGGTGGAAGAGTAGGAGGCAGCCACCATTGAACATGTAGTGGGAAGATGCTCGTGGCTCATGAATTTTGGAAGGTTCTTTGAAAAAACCCCCATGGACTCCTCGGAGGCTTTTGATGGACTTGAGGAACTTGCAGTGCTCCTTGTTTTTTTTTGAGTGCCTTCTCTCTGGTTACCATAGACTGGCAAACCTGGAATATGAATGTTTTAGTGCAACTTCAGAGACTTCTTCCCACAGTGTTTGAACTTTTATTTGCTGGTGTGTGCTTTTGCATTGGACTAGCACTCTGTCCCCGTGTTGACAGTCATAGTCTATTGCTTCCAACCTCCCTTGCTTCGCCCATGTTAACCAACTGTTGGATATTAAACAGGTATAATTTACATTCCTGAATCCAAGAATTTGAAGTGTGCTCCATTTCTTTTGTGGAGACTGATGACCAAATGTCTGTGGGCCCTTAAGAGTACTTCTGAACATAACAAAGTGGGGCGAGCATTCTGTTGTGGAATCCACTGTATAGTTGTACTTCCAGACCACTTTGAGCAAGTAATGGGTCCATTTCCTTAATATTAAATAAATGTCACACTGCTAATTTGTATTATTAGTGTATATCAAATACTGCCAAAAATTTTTTGAAAAAACAACAAAATGTGCCACTTGAATAAATTACTCAAAATCAAATTAATAAATATTAAAAAATATTTAAAAAATTAAATAAAGTCTCTGGTGACAACTAAATAATGATAGTCCCAAAAAAAACTTGTGTGATCCAAAAATATATAAAGTAAATTAATCAAAAAGTCTCTAGTGATAAGAGAAAATGTGACAAATCCTAATATTATAAAAGTGATCCAAAATAGATAATTGCGATTTTAAGTGACTCCTTATTGTGATTAGGCTATGCGCTCACCTCCTTTTAAGCCTATTAAAGGCTTACTCCGCTTTTTGTTCACACATGGAACTCTGTATAATATGTTGCACCATATGATGGATGGTGTGTATCCCTTAATTGCTTCCCAATGCTCCTTTCCTCATATGCCAATATCCCTGCAGGAATCTCACACTCCTTCTGCTGCTGTTTATCTCCTCCTTAGATGTTCCTCAGTAAGAAAGAAATGGGGACATAGTGCCTTATCCTTTAGGACTAAAATACTTTAATATGTGCAAAAATAATGCACTCACATTTAATGAAATATAAAACCACTTTGTTAAAATGACAATCTGATTGCTGTGTGCGCTGCACACAATGTATACTCGTCGTCCACGGGTGCAGAGTGACGTCGTAGCCCCTCCCCTATGTGCTACACTCCAGGTCACGCGGCTTCATCAGGGGGTTGTGATTCAGTAAACCTCATATAATCACAATAGGTGGCTCACAAGTAACATTTAAATTTCATTTCATATTGGGTCCATTTCCTTAGTTTCTCATTGATTTCAAAACAGGTTCACTATCTGAATATACAGTATCTTTTGCAGGCAATCTTAAAGTAGACAGAAGTACTTCCACACCATCTGGGGGTGGTCATGGTGGTCTGGTCACAGGTCGGTACTGCCACAACAAAGTTGGTATAGTGGTCAACCATAACTAGAATGTGATGGTATCTTTCTTCTGACATATCAAGGATAAGAAAGTTGATGGTAAGTATTTTAGTGGGGCAGACACGTGCCTCATCAGAGATGGAATCTGGGCCTTATCCCCTTCAACACTGAACAGACCACACAGTTTTGGCAAATATGTTAAATTTGAACAGACCCATGCAAATGGCTTTTCTGTAGAACCATGAACACCCTGTGTTTCTCTCCTACATAGATTCTTTCTTCCATGCAGAGGGCCTGAACCCTTGATGGTATTACCTGTTAGGTCACCAGTCATGTGCACACAAGCCCACCTCTGAGGCAACCGGGTCTCCCCGAGAAACTGGTCAGGGTGGCTTTTTATCTTCCATGACCTCCCAGCGTTATGACTGATCTATGTATGTCAATGGATGATAAGGGCACATGCCTATTTAACCACAACACAGTTTTGACTACTTATATCTTTACCATTTTGGAGGGATTGTGGTCACTAAATATGGACTGTTCTATCTGCCATGAGGCCTTGAATTGCTTGGAAATATTCAGCTTGAATATTACAGACCTTTTTGGGTGCACACTTATGTGAGGGAGGTCATCTATGTTTACTACATTAACCCTCCCCTGGATGACGCTTATATCAGGTATCCGAGGGTGGTGAAGGAAATCTGTGCCATTTTTTACTCCCCTGGATCACAATCATCTGGAAGGGTTCTGGCATCATTTGGTACTCCAACAATACAGTCTATTTGGGACTCCAATCTATACAGTCTCTATCGGGACATTGTTTGTTTACAATATTTGCATATAGTGTATGAGGGAGGTTTAGTACGGAAATGTTTACAATATAAAACCCCTCTGGACCACACATTGTGATCTTGTATGGAGACCCTTTTTCATCATTTACCAAGCTGCGTGCCCTAAGGAGTATTAGATCTCCTGAGATTGATCCATCTAGATGTTTCCAATTGGTCAACTGACAAGTCCAAACATATCAAACCAGACATACCAAATAGCGATTACTGACTGTACAATTTCTAATTTACTCACAAGACATATTGCATCAAAAAGCTCTCTAACGTGGATTGCTGGAGGTTCATGGAGATTACGACTATGGCGCAAAACCAGATCCCAACAAGCGTTCACACGATATAGATCTGCCTTCCTAACCTACACTTCCTCCCTTCACGCTGCCAAGCAAGTCTACTTTGTTACCCTCATTAATACCTTCTCCTCCAGTCCTCGCCGGCTCTTCTCTACTTTTAACTCTCTACTCTCTCCGCCCCCACCTCCACCCAGTACCTCACTCGCCGCCCACGAGATTGCTAACCACTTCAAAAACAAGATCGACGTAATTCGTAGGGACATCGCCACTGCTCAGACTTCCACCCCACATTATTATTATTTTACAGTATTTATAAAGCGCCAATAGTTCGCTCAGCGCTGTACATTACAAAGGGGGACAGAACATGTGACAGAACAATACCAATACAATGCAAAACATGAGGGGATCGAGGGCCCTGCTCTTTCGAGCTTACAATCTAGGAGGGAGGGGATGGTAGCATCTCTCACACTAAAACCCCCTCAACACTCCACTCCTTCGACCTCGCCACTGCTCAGACTCCCACTCCACCTAGCATTCCTCACACTAAAACCCCCTCAACACTCCACTCCTTCGACTCGCTATCACTGAAGAGGTCACTAAGGTCTTATCTGAAGCCCGCCTCACCACCTGCCCCCTTGACCCTGTCCACTCACAGCTCCTACGATCACCCTCTTCCTCCATCCTACGCTCCCTCACACACATCTTTAATCTTTCCCTCCCTACTGGCACATTCCCCTCCCCTCTAAAACACGCGCACATCACTACCACACTTAAAAAACCCTCCCTGGATCCCACCCACCTGAACAACCTTAGACCCATCTCCCTGCTGCTATTTATATCCAAACTCCTAAGGCTCAGTCTATAATCGCCTGAGTTCCCACCTCACCGACAACAACCTCCTTGATCCCCTACAGTCTGGCTTCCGACCCCTACACTCCACGGAAACTGCCCTACTAAAACTCACCAATGACCTGCTAACCGCCAAAGCTAATGGCCACTATTCAGTGCTCCTACTCCTCGACCTCTCTGCGGCTTTCGACACGGTTGACCACTCCCTCCTCCTCCTCAAAAAACAGTCCCCAGATGATATTCATGTCAAGCATCACCTTTGGCTGCCCCCACCCCGAGGCATGTGCGATTACTACATCCTTCTGGATTCTGTGTCAACAGCTCCACTTATATCCTGGTTATCCTGACTACTTCTATAGGGATTTCATAGGTGTCTCTCAATTAGATCTATGGTGTGTCCAGGCTCATTGTTGGAACACTGGATCTGGCAGTGTAGTGATTTGTGAACTAGTATCAAATCTATTGGCCATCAAAGCATCCACTGGCAACAGCATAGTCGACTGCCACATGTTAGATTCTTGAATAGGGGGTAATTCCACTCTGCGGCCTGCTGCTCTCCTGGCAGTAGTTGTTCTACTTTAGCAGCTTTCTCTGTGCATGGTTAGGTCAGCCTCTCTGGAGGTGGCCCAACTTGACCTTTCCTGCCTTGGATGCTACAAGACAATGCTTACCTTCTCCACAATGAAGCATCCACTCCGACCCCAGGGAAGTGCGGTGGTATTCCGATCTGTGTTTTAACATGGATAGTTTTGTCTAGAGCTGAGCTATCCCCTCTGTCAATTTCCAGATTGCCATCGACCATGGGGCTGGGGCCATGGTTGCAGGTGGGTCTATCATTTTCCTTCCTGTGACTGCCATGGGTGTATGCAAACCTGTATATGCTCAAAACAGTTTGTGGAACATAAAATTGTGATTCTCCTATCTTTATCTTGCATGCATTGTGTTATTGGGTCTTTCTGCAGCAGGAAATCTGCCAGGGAAAATGGGGGCATTATTTCAGCCTCATGAGGCTACCTCCTTCCCCTCGGACTATAATTACTTGGCTTTTACATCAGTGCCAGCAACATTATCTGATATGGCCACTCATGTTCATTGACACCAAGTGTAACAGGTAGAGGTATTGCCTGAATAATCAGAGAAGGTAGCTTTAACTTGAACTTTACTAAATGGTGCAGGATATGAATAAAAATGCAAATAGTTACGAAATGGCCAGTCACTGTTAAAATGGTGTGTATACAGTATAGTACAATGCTAAACTGATTGTAAAGCTGTGCAAACATGAGCTCATGTCCCTGTGACTCGTTAAGGGCACTAGTTGGCACTCCAGCACAATCTCTTTAAAGGTCTGTACCAACAGATACTAGTGAATGACCACGACTTGAATAAACAGTATAGTACACAGTGAAGTCCAGGGTAAGTTTGGGTACACACGTGAACAACTAGTCTAATCTCTAAGTTGGCACCACAGGCAAGCAGTTTGAAGAGTCCCAGTACTAGTACCATGTGCAGGCACTTGGAGATGCAGGGCCACCGCACTTGCAGTGCAGTACTGTGGTACTGGTGTCGGCACGCGCTTTCTTCATTGGCTTTGTTCTCCAAAGAAAGTACATGCTATTGAACTCCTGTCCAGCTGCCCACATGCTGGGACTAGCAGTGGGTGGACTGTACAACTGGCTGCAGATCACATGCCCAGCCACTCTTGTCATTGGGAATTGCCCCACTTAAATTCTGAAGGTGAAGACAGGGAAATTTATATCTCCTGGGCAGGTACAGGAGTCCAGGGGATTTTGAGAGCTCAGGAGATTGTGGGAAGAGAAGTTAAAGGAGCCTGTAGCTGAGCATGGTAAGTAAAGTTGCAGTGCACTTCACTCCAGTATAATGATTCAGGACATATTGGTTCTATAACATGTGTGGGAAAAAACGCATTTTCCCAGTAATTTCTTTGCAGCGTTACCATGGCACAGCCTCAGAGGGCATGCTCTGTTATAGGATGTACATGATCAAATGTCTAGGCAGGCTAGGTTGTGTTTTTTGAACGTAGATGGCAGGGGCGGACTGACAACTCATGGGGCCCCCGGTAATAGGGGATCATGGGGCCCCTGTGTCCTTGCCCAAACTCAAAAAAGCCTATGAAAAAGGTACCAGGGGCATCTCATGGGGCCCCCTACTGACCCTGGGCCCTCGGGCAGTGCCCGAGTTTCCAAATGGTCAGTCCGCCCCTGGTAGATGGATATACGCCAGCAACGTGGTGGACTTGGTAAACTTTGAAAATTTTTATTAGCTACAAAAGTGCACCCAGTAAAACAATGCTAATGCGTTTCAGCTGCTGTGGCCTTACTAGTTTGTGTTTTTAGTCTGAATGTCTGTTATAGGTTTTGTATGCCCTCACTCTCATCTGGTTAGTACAGTGTGGTTTGCCCTCTTCCACACTCACCTGGATCTCTGTTTTTCTATTTTAGAATATCCTAGTAATGTCACTTCAGGTCTCCAAATTGTAAATTTAGTGGCACCCTTCTTATAATTAGGCAAGAGGGAATTATGGAGATACCACTTTCCCCCTCTTTTTTTTTCTTTTGCTGCTGCTTATATTTTTCCTTCCCTGGTTCAACTCATCACTCCAGCCTTATAAATATGCAAATGCACATTTTAAATAAAACCTCTCTGTTTTCATTATACATTTTATTTTAGACCCATTGTCACAGATGTCACCTAAAGATCTCTGTGCTTCTCTGCGCAATGCAGGCAGGTCATAGCTAGTAGTAAGAGCTGTATTGAGCTCTATGTGCCCACATGCTCCATGTGATGCTAACAGGGGTGGACTGACAACTCATGGGGCCCCCGGGCAATAGGGGATCATGGGGCCCCTGTGTCCTTGCCCAAACTCAAAAAAAGCCTATGAAAAAGGTACCAGGGGCATCTCATACTGACCCCGGGCCCTTGGGCAGTGCCCGAGTTTCCAAATGGTCAGTCCGCCCCTGGATGTTAACCATCCCTGCTCCCCACCAAACAGAATTTAAGATAACATTTTTTTTGCTTTGACACATTTTTCCCAAGTCAGTGCCCAGCACCTTCCCACCCCAGGACCCCCCATACTAGTTGGTTGACAACCCCTTAGCATAGAAAATCAATAGGGTTCAGACTTGGCAACCAAATTTTAGTCATGTTCTAGAAACCTGCCTTGAATCAAACCCTGGCTATTTCAGCTCACTCCTAGTAGCAATCTACACCCAGTACATTGCTGATAAAGGATGCTTCTGCCAGTCTGTAGAAACTGCCCGTTTTGGAAGGATCGATGTAGGACAGACCAGTGGGAAGGAGGGCAAAGTGGCTGGCACAGGTAAAGAGGCTCCTGTGTTCAAGCTGAGTAAAGGGGAGAATCCTGCATGTCCAGCCACAGCGTCAGGTCTACACAGACACAGGCAGCAGAGGGCAACAAAGTCTCCCCACTACTAGCCCCTGCTCAGACATTTAAACCTGAGCTGGGACAAAATCCCATGGCCAGGTAGCCCGATGCTTAGCATTGGCTGCCATAGTGACAGGTTTCAGCCAGTTCTGTGTGGCCAGGAGGTGAGTCTTTTGTCTCTGGTAGGCACTGTCATAGTGCAGGAAAAAGGAGCGTAATATAAGATTACAGCAGGGGGGTGGACTGCCCAGCGCTTAGCACACAGGTAGTGTGGAGGGGCAGAGGTATCTCCCTACACATAAGTGGTATGAGGTGGTGGTATATGTAAATAAACCTTACACAAACTCCCTGTCTTTCGAACTACCACAGACCACCTTCAAAAAACTATTCTCAATGTAAATATGTTTTATTTACACTCAAAATACTAAAAACATAAAAATACCATAGCTTAAAAAGGCCTGGAATAATGCATGCCTAATAATCTAAAAGAATTATATAAATGCTCCATATATCACATACTATAAATATCAGTGTACCTACAGAGACACCTCCTACTTCCAAATGACATACAAATGTCTCCATTAAGTGTACACTAACAATTACAATTCCATATACACGTTAGATTTGATTTATATGTTCCACTGTAGGTAATACACTGCTGAAAAAAATTAAAAGAACACTTTGAAAACACATCTAGTCTCAATGGGGAAAAATATAATGCTGGATATCTATACTGATATTGACTGGGTAATGTGTTAGGAATGTAAGGATGCCCCATTGTTTGATGGAAATAAAAATTATCAATCTACAGAGGACTGAATTCAATGACACCCCGAAAATCAAAGTGAAAAAAATTATGCAGCAGGCTAGTCCATTTTGCCGAAATTTCATTGCAGCAACTCAAAATGGTACTCAGTAGTTTGTATGGCCCCCACATGCTTGTATGCATGCCTGACAATGTCAGGGTATGCTCCTAATGAGATGACGGATGGTGTCCTGGGGTATGTCCTGGGACCCACTGCACCAGCGTAGGGTCTGATAATGGGTCCAAAGATTTCATCCCGATACCTATTTGCAGTCAGGGTGCCATTGTCTAGCCTGTAGAGGTCTGCGCATCCCTCCATGGATATGCCTCCCAGACCATCACTGACCCACTACCAAAACGGTCATGATGCCCGATGTTACAGGCAGCATAACGTTCTCCACAGCTTCTCCAGACCCTTTCACGTCTGTCACATGTGCTCAAAGTGAACCTGCTCTCATGTGAAAAGCACAGGGCACCAGTGGCGGACCTGCCAATTCTAGTGTTCAATGGCAAATGCCAGTTGAGCTCTATGGTGCCAGGCAGTGTGCACAGGGCCCACTAGAGGATGTCAGGCCCTCAGACCACCCTCATGAAGTCTGTTTCTGATTGTTTGGTCAGAGACATTCACACCAGTGGCCAGCTGGAGGTAAGTTTGTAGGGCTCTGGCAGTGCTCATCCTGTTACTCCTTGCACAAAGGAGCAGATACCGGTCCTGCTGATGGGATAAGGACCTTCTTCAGCCCTGTCCAGCTCTCCTAGAGTAACTGTCTGTCTCCTGGAATCTCCTCCATGCTCTTGAGACTTTTCTGGGAGACACAGCAAACTTTTTGGCAATGGCACGTATTGATGTGCCATCCTGGAGGAGTTACCTGCCTGTGCAACCTCTGTAGGGTCCGGGTATCGCCTCATGCTACCAGTAGTGACACTGATCCTAGCCAAATGCAAAATAGTCAGAAAAGATGAGTAGCGAAAAAAATGTCAGTGACCTCCACCTGTAAATCCATTCCTGTTTTGGGGGTCATCTCATTGTTGCCCATCTAGTGCACCTGTTGTTAATTTCATTAACACCAAAGCAGCTGAAACTGATTAAAACCCCCCTCTGCTACTTAACTGACCAGATCAAAATCCCAGGAGTTTAAATTACTTGATGCTATACTCTGATTAAAAAGTGTTCCTTTTTTTGAGCAGTTTATATGGATAGGCATTTCTTTTCCTTGATTACCTGTTTTGGTTTGTGGTAATCATTTCCCTCCGGTGCAAGGATACAATATATGAGAAAGCAGAAGAAAACTCTCCAGAGCAGTCCAATGGTACCAGGTGTGGGGCTCAATGTGTGTAAGCAAGAGATAGAAATAATAATGGAGAATTGTGCTAGATTGTTTGTGCTGGGTTTAATCTTGTGGTTTTGTATTGTAAGCCAGTACATTCTGAAAGAGTAGAAAATGTATCAGATACTTAGCTGCCTTAACTGAGATGTAGGCGATCAGGTGCAAGCCCATTCCTGTGTTGGGTGCCCACAACTGGACACCATTGCTTGCGATTTTTGGTTTGAGAAATTGGGCAACAGACTGATGTACAAAGGAATGGTTGTATTGTCAGAAAGCTTCAACTTGTAATAGTAAAGGCATTGGACTCTAGACTGTAGGCAAGTTTCAGAGCAATTAGCTTTTTTAGGTTTGAAAAAACAATGAGCTAATGCTCAGATTGTGAGCACTGCAGTAACGTAAGATATGTGTGTATGTCCGAATGTAAACGTGTTTTGTTTGTAGCTAGTGAAAGTTGAGGACATGGTAATTGTATGGAGACATGATGAATGCATGTTATTTTGTCTGTGGTAAATGTGACAATGTTACCTGAACCAAGATTGAAAGGTAACACTAAGTACAGCCAGGGGTGTATTTACCACAAGGCAAACAAGGCATTTGCCTAGGGCGGCATTTTTCAGGGGGGCAGCACTGCCCCTCGGAAGAAGGGACACACACGACATGGGGACCTGGTGGGTTCTACGACAGGCTGCGATTTCATGACAGTGGATGCCACCAATTTTTGTGTTGCCTAGGGCAGCACAAAACCTAAATACACCACTGAGTACAACTGATGTGTAAAATACGTTTTGCTACTTATGTTTGAGGGTCTATGTAAATTTAATATTAGAATGGTTAATGAATGAAACGATGAGAAAATTGGGAATGAGAAATCAATTTGTAGCAGAGATGGCTGCAGTCTGTGCCTGTGTATAGATGA
Organism: Staurois parvus; assembly: GCF_062004578.1. Taxonomy (NCBI): domain Eukaryota; kingdom Metazoa; phylum Chordata; class Amphibia; order Anura; family Ranidae; genus Staurois; species Staurois parvus. The sequence continues at coordinate 1,827,560 of NW_028318465.1, read as the reverse complement.
CCCCTTCCTTACATGTCCTGTCTGCGTAAAAGGGAGAGAAAGCCTACAGCAGCCCTCAAAACCCCCTTAACACTGTTTGTGTGCGAAGCAGGACAATTTTGACCAGCTATGAAATGACCAATATAATGTGATGCTTTAGGTTTTTTTAACCCAAACAACTTTTATTGTCAAGATAATAGAGAAAATGGAATAGTACTTACAGAATCCCCAATGACATAATAATTACACATAAATAGAACAACGTGGATACGCAGATCCCTTAATAAACAGAAAAAATGGTAATCAAACAAAACAGAGACCACAAGGATCCAAAATGTGATGTTTAAATGTGGGTGACCTGAGAGATTTTATATGGCAATGGAAAATGTTTAAATAATTTTGCAAAAAATAAATTTCTGGTTAAATCATTAGTTTTTACTATGTAACTCATTAGGTAAATAAATAAGGTAATTTGAAACAAAGAAAAGAAAATGGCTGATTTAGGTCAACACCCTTTACATTCCAAACAGCAGCCATGAGTATTATAATTATTTTTAATTTTAATGTTCAGCTCTCCATTCCAAGCTGCTGGGCTTAGAAATGGAAGAAGGGATGGAATACAACTTAAGTACCACCCACAAATAAAACTGTGTGTGTTTCTTTATTGGCAGTAAACTAGTAAAGCTCCACATGACCATGCTAAGAGTAACAGCATAAGGACAATAGTGAACGACCACTGGAGATAAAGATGAATATTTACTTTGTATTGTCTTTTGTTGGGGATTGTAATGAAGTAAAGCATTTCAGAAAAAACTACTTTCTTTTTTTTTTTTAAAGTTCTTTTGTTAGTACAGGGACCAGATCTGTTATTGGAAGTTAAGAGTTTCCAACATCTGTAGAGTTGGTGCTGGAAAGGAGGCTGAGATCATTATTCAATATGGATTTGGTGATGTATAATGTTTGTGCACAAATTTGGTGAACACACAGTAAATGTTATCATGAATGTACTTTTAATCATGGTGAATTAATGACAACTTTTGATGTACATCCTTTAATGAAAATCCACATGGTGATAACGAATTAATTAATTGATATGAGTTTATTAAATATGAGTAATAGAGCGCACTCATGAATCAACAAAATAATGGCCATACGTTTTGTATTTTGTGGTTTTGTTTAATATGTGTATTTGTTGCTAACTATTAATTTATATGTCGGAGAGAAATGTAATGATAGCACACTAAGACCTTTTCATTTTGTTTAGATCCTAGATCAGTGATGGTGAACCTATGGCACGCAGAGCCCTCTCTGTGGGCATGCGAGCTAAGCCACTGGATTGCTACCCCCCAGCAGCCAAACCTCAGAAAGGAGCGCACACTGACCGGCCATCGCCAATGCGTATGTTCGGAAACAAGTCTCGGCTCGTCCAGTGACGTCATCGTGCCTGACACCAAGTTCAAAGAGTTCCAGCCCTCTCTTCTGGATCGTTCTACACACACAGCTGGCTTCCAGACCCAGCAGAGCAGTGTCACCAGCTGCACAGCGGTATCCATGAGAATTTCTCTTCCCCCAGGCACAGCGCGCCTTGTTGTTTCACAGGACGTACCTATCACAGTTTCAGAGGCCAGGATAGTACAAACACCCCCCTCCCCCCATGACCCCTTTTTGGAAAGTAGACACACCAAGGAATTTGATAAAAGGCATGGTATTTATCAGATATCATTCAATTGTCACAGGTAGAGATGAGCGAATTATTCAAAAATTCGATTCGGCTGATTCGCCGAATTTGCGGGAGAAATTCGATTCGATGCGAATTTATTCGCTGCGAATTTAACTTATTAAAAGGGTTTCTAGGCTTCAGAGAGCCTTTATATTAGTGCAGAACACTGTACCTTTAATTTAAATGCCCTTGGAGTCTGCTGGGGAAGAGAAATAATACTGTCAGTCAGTATGACATGCAGATGAGTGCCTTCGATCTTAGAATCACCGCACACTTCACTCATTTGGGCAGTCAAGGGGCACGACGAAGAAGAAGAAGAAGAATGAAAAGAAGAAGAAGAAGAATGAAAAGAAGAAGAAGAAGAAGAATGAAAAGAAGAAGAAGAAGAATGAAAAGAAGAAGAAGAATGAAAAGAAGAAGAAGAATGAAAAGAAGAAGAAGAATGAAAAGAAGAAGAAGAAGAATGAAAAGAAGAATGAGAAGAATGAAAAGAAGAATGAAAAGAATGAAAAGAAGAATGAGAAGAATGAAAAGAAGAATGAGAAGAATGAAAAGAAGAAGAAGAAGAATGAAAAGAAGAATGAAAAGAAGAATGAGAAGAATGAAAAGAAGAATGAAAAGAAGAAGAATGAAAAGAAGAAGAATGAAAAGAAGAATGAAAAGAAGAAGAAGAATGAAAAGAAGAAGAAGAAGAATGAAAAGAAGAATGAAAAGAAGAAGAATGAAAAGAAGAAGAAGAATGAAAAGAAGAAGAAGAATGAAAAGAAGAAGAAGAAGAAGAATGAAAAGAAGAAGAAGAAGAATGAAAAGAAGAATGAAAAGAAGAAGAATGAAAAGAAGAAGAAGAAGAAGAATGAAAAGAAGAAGAAGAAGAAGAAGAATGAAAAGAAGAAGAAGAATGAAAAGAAGAAGAATTCCAGTACAGCAAAAAGTGTATCTGCAGAGAGCTCCGCTATTTCTGACAGTTCTCTGACAGTTCCTTCACATTTACAGCGGTTGAAACATTGTATCTATTTATTTCTGAATAAAAACATCTGTATCCTAAATGGAAACAAATAGATACAATGTTTCAACCGCTGTAAATGTGAAGGAACTGTCAGAGAACTGTCAGAAATAGCGGAGCTCTCTGCAGTGACACTTTTTGCCGGCTGATCGGGAAAAATTCGATTCGTGCATCCGAAGTTTGCTAAAATTCGGATTCGGTGCGAATTGAATTTTTCCTAATATTCGAAACGAATTCCACTTCACCAAGTTCGATTCGCTCATCTCTAGTCACAGGGGTTGGAAAAAAAAGAAAAATTCTTTTTTTTTCTTTCTTCATTTTCCAAAAACAAATGCGATCTAAAAAAATACTCACCATTTGTATTCATACTATCCTGGCATTTTAGGGCCTTCGAAATTGTGAGAGGTAGTGAGGAAGTGACATGAGAATATTTGCCCTTTGAAAGCCTGGAGGCAGTTATTAGATTTTGGGGTCCTGTGTGTTTGCTAGGCTGCCAAAAAGTCTTTCACGTGGTATCTACATAATCGGGAGAAGTATCACAATGTGTTTTGGAGTGTTTTTCCACATATATCCATGGCATTCATGAGCAACATATCATTTAAGTGAAAACTTTGTGTAAAAAAAAATACATTTTGTTTGTAATTTTTCAAAAATTTGTGGCAAAAAAATAAAATCTTCCATGGACTCAACATGCCTATCAGCAAATTTCTTGGGGTGTCTACTTTCCAAAAAGGGGCTATTTTGAGTTTTTTTGCACTGCCCTGGCATTGTAGAACCTTAAGAAATGTGACAGGCAATCAGAAAGTAAAAGCTGCATAAATTCCAATATATGTACACCATAGATTGTAGACGCTATAACTTTCACACAAACCAATTCATATATACAAATTTGGAATTTTTTTTTTTTACCAAAGACATGTAGCAGAATACATTTTGGCCTAAATTTATGACTAACTTTGAGTTTATTCAATATTTTTTAAACCCCCAAAATATTGTATTTTTTTCAACATTTTTTTTTGCTTATATCACAAAAGATAAAAAAAAACGCAGTGTTGATCAAATACTACCAAAATAAAGCTCTATTTGTGTGAAAAAAGGACATAAATGTCATTTGGGTACAGCTTTGCATGACCACACATTTACCATTTGAAATAGCGCAGTGTTGAATAGCAAGAAATGGCCTGGTCAGGAAAGGTGGAAAACCTGGAGCTGAGAGGTTTTCCCCAGAGTTTATCTTTAATATTATTACTATTATAAATATTTAATTTCAGAAACTTGAGACATTAGAAAATAATTTATATGATTAGCTAAAATAAATCAAACTACAAAAAGAAGCTAATAGAGCCAGTCTAAAGTTTTAACTGGACAGCCTAAAGCATTTGGTATGCACATATGATGTTTTAATGTGTTATATTACTTATTTTTTTACTATTAAAAGACCACTATTTTGATCAGGAAAGTGAAGGGAATTACTTTACCTGCTATTGGCAATATAAAGTTCACTCTAACACCCCTGTCACATCGGGTGCTACTTGGCATGTGATTTGCATGCCATACGACTTGCAAATCGTATGCCAAGTCGCACCCTATCGTCCGCAATTAGAACGGTCAAATCGGTGCGGTTCCGACTTGATCTGTGTCAGGTGTCTTGCAAACTGCACCTGAAATAGGCATGTCACCCGACTTTGAAATCGTGCGACTTCACTGTAAGTCGCACCATTTCAAAGTCGGGGCTTGATGTGACCGGGATGTAAACTATGTACATAATAGGTAACCATTATTAGCTCACCGAGCAGTGTTATTGTTTGTTCAAAGCCCCTGTCACTGTCATTTTTGTGTTCAATCTGTATTTATTAGGTTTTATACAAGTTACAAAGAAAAAGTAAATGTCCAGCAATGTCAACAAAATTTGAAGTACATATCACTGTCATTTTTGATGGACAACTTGATGTGCATGTAATGTGGTGAAAAATATAAATAAAGTCTTGTGGAATTATAAATACGGTCTACATACTTAATACCTTCATTGCATGTATTATTGCAGATATAAAAAATAATTGCCCTTTGACCATAAATGAAAAATATACACATATTAGTAATTAATGACATGTTTAAAAAGGATCATGATTTACACAGGGATCACATTTGAAATGATAGTATATGCAATGTAAAAATGATAAATCACAGAACTTGAATAAGTCATGAAAAATGTTGGCATGGCAATGAAACAACCCAATTAAAATAGATTTTTTTTTGTCATAAATACATATCACGTATTCACTGGTTCCTTTTATCAGTCGTGTTATTTGTAAAGTGAGAATGAATACAGGCAATCTCTGAGCTGTCAATCACAGGACGTTTTCGATGAGAGGATGAGTAACTGTCAGTCACGCTCAGCTGAAGAATTAGACTATGTTCCACAACACTGCCCATCTTTACAATGGGTATTATCTCGTACCCGTGAATCCCACAATCTCCCTTTTAGTTCCACTTTCCCATGCAAAGTCAATTTACCTGTGCTCATTGCTGCTTTCTGCTGCAGGGAGGAAAAGTGTAAAGTAACACTATGGAGCAATTGTATTCACATCAAACTGCCCTCCTGAAAAATAGCCTTGTGTGCGGTCACAGCAAGAGCTTCTAATCATTACTAAATACTTTCTGTTTCTAAGTAAGTATGTGGAACTTGAGTTTAAAGGTTTAAAAACTACTTTTATGTACATTGACCTGCCTAACTGCTTCACTGCTAATTCCATCATACAATATGTTTCTCCTCTGGCATCATACTTCCAAAGATGTCAAGCAAGATCAGTGTTGTAAAGCAGACTGAGACATTGTAGAGGTCACTTTTACTTCTTAACTGCTTCTGTGTTGCCCTATAGCAGAAATATTGCTACCGGGCGGCACGGGTGGGCAAAATCACATATATTTACGTGATTTTGCAGTTCCGAGTAGGGGGCGCATACGCCCTACCCACACCGCCATTTGCGGCCTTGGCTGTCAATTATCGGGTCCCAGACAGTGATTCCCCGCCTGCACCCGGCAATCTCCGAGGATTTCCGACGGGGGGGAGAGACCTGTATGAAAACAATACAGATCTCTCACCTGTCAGCTCCTACACACTGCTTATTATGGCTCTGCATAGCAGAGCCATAAAAGCAGTGTGCTTACAGTGAAACACACACACAGCCCACATAGTGGAACATACACAACACACATTTAACCCTTTGATCGCCCCAGATGTTAACCCCTTCCTGCCCAGTGCCATTATTATTATTATTATTATTACAGCTACTTATATAGTGCCATCAATGTATGCAGCACTTTACATATATATTGTACATTCACATCAGTCCCTAACCCTCAAGGAGTGTACAGTCTAAGGTCCATAACTCACATTCATACATACAAATACTAGGGCCAATTTAGACAGGAGCCAATTAACCTACTACAGTGTCATTGCTTTTTATTAGCACTGATCACTGTGTTGGTGTCACTGGGGATGTCAGTGACACCAAATCAGTGTCCAATGCCCGCTGCAGTCCCGCTATAAATCGCTGATTACTAGTACAAAAAAAAACTCCAGTATACATACCGCCATTTGTAAATGTTGTAACTTTTACATAAACCAATTAATTTAGACGTATTGGGATTTTTTTTTTAGCAAATACATGTAGCAGAATACTGGTCATGTTTAATAGCAAAAAGTCAAAAATATTGTTGTTTTCTCAAAATTGTCAGTCTTTTTTTATAGCACAAAAAAAAAAAAACAGCAGAGGCGATCAAATACCACCAAAACAAAGCTCAATTTGTGGGAAAAAAGGGCTTAAATTTAATTTGGGTGCAGCGTTGCATGACTGCACAATTGTAAGTTAAAGTAACACAGCGCCGTATTGCAAAAAATGGCCCGGTCAGGAAGGGGGGTAAATCCTCTGGAGGGCAAGTGGTTAATGTCATGTTCTTATTGCTGAATAATCAGCAATGGAGATGCAAAGAGTTTACTGATTGATCTTGTGCCATGATTTCCTGCCTTTTAAATACAACATTGATAAGATATTACAACATCAGTACTGATAATAAGTCTAGGCAGACAGCTGAGGTGTAGGAATTGTGGCTCAAGACAGTTGGGTATATTGGGTGATTTTTTGAGCACTACTTGGGAGAATATGGGGGCAGCAACTGTTGACCCCTTTTCTGAAAGTGCTAGTTACCTGGCTGTCAATGCTTCAGTACTTTCTGAGCCACTGACCTGGAGCAAGTATTCAGATCAATAATTAGGACTACACTTTGACTTTCTAATCTGCATGCTGCTTCCACGTCTGTGAATAAACACCAAAAACAGATAGGCAACTTAAATTCTTAGTAGTAGATCATCAATGGCAGCCCCTATATTTTCAGTGCAGATTTCCTTTAAATCTACCCCTCCCACTATTATAAATGGGTAGATTACACCATTTGTTTCCTTTTCAATGCTTTTAGTATATGTATAGCCAGGGGCGGACTGACAACTCATAGGGCCCCCGGGCAATAGGGGATCATGGGGCCCCTGTGTCCTTGCCTAAACTCAAAAAAGCCTATGAAAAAGGTACCAGGGGCATCTCATGGGGTCCCTTACTGACCCTGGGCCCTCGGGCAGTGCCCGAGTTTCCAAATGGTCAGTCCGCCCCTGTGTATAGCACATTCAGTATGGTTCTATTATACAGATAATTGTAATGACGAGCATACAATAGACAAATAAGGGTATTTTTGAAATGCAACAGCATATGAATATTGGACTTTATATCATTCATTCAGACAACTGCTTGATTGTGAGTTTACTTTAGCTATTACTATTATAACCTGTATCTATTGTTCTATGCTTGTGCTCTTTGCTCTAGTCTCAACGTGTGATAATCATTGATAAAAATAGAGTAGATATTAGAGAGAAGATATAATAAAGGTGGGTATGGATGGATCCCAGAGAAGCAGTCCTGGCTTCTCCCTACCACTGTAACCATAGAGAAGAGAAAATTTGCCACCCCACTGGTACCCCCAAGCAAAGCCTCCTACCCAATCCCCTACCCCTCTGCAATTATCCTCTAGGAGATGTTTTCTCCAACCCCTAGAAAGGTGTTGAGGTTTCTGATCATAAATGTATATATATTCAATCCAGGGTTCCCACTCACATCTTCTTTGACATTCATTTTACAAGTTTTTCATGGATCATTATCCAGGATATTGTGTTTATTTGTGACATCAAGGCTCACCATAGAGGTTTTCCATAACTTAGCAATTGATATTTTGGCGGCCAAACAAATTTGAGGGTAAAGCTCTGAAAGGACATTAGGATTCCCAGGATAGTTTAATTTAATAAAGTCATCCAAGCCATTTTCAGAATATTAAGGAGGTTGTAAAAGCTATTTATTAAAATAAAAAAAGAAGTTATACTTACCTGCTTGGTAATGGTTTTGCACAGAGCAGTCCCTTACCTCCTCTTCTGGAGTCCCCACTGGCACTGTCCGCTCCTCCTTCCCTGCAGGTGCCCCCTCAGCAAGCGCTGACGGGGCACCCATGCAGGAGCACTCCTGAGCAGGGCTGTGTGTGTCAAGGGACATACATAGCGTGTCTTGGCCCCACTCCCTGCTCTCTCCTCACAGAATGTGACAGACAGCAGCAGGAGCCAATGGCTCCCACTGCTCTAAGAGTCTCCTGTGAGACCAGGAAGAGAAAGCAGTGCTGCTGCAGCTGGGTATAGTGCTGTATGAAGAGAGGACTCAGGTAAGTGTGTAGGGAGAGGGGTGGAGGGAACAGGTATTGGAAGGCTTATTACCTTAAAGCAAAAAATGCATTAAGGTAAAAAGCCTTTTGAGTTTATTAACACTTTAATTGAGTCACTATATGGTTACATTCATTTTTTGCAAAGCCTTGCAACTTTGGAAATCCAAAAGGATCACTGTTTGCAATAATAATAATTCTTAGCTAACCATCCGTATTTGCCCATTACTATTGGTGTACACTAGTTGCTTGCTTTACCTCTTTATGCAGTAGTATAGAATTTACTTCCCTTGTTCCCATTATGTTCTCCTTTTCATCTGCCGCATTCTTAATCCATTATAATTTTTTTGTGTTTTCGTTTTTGCTGGGAAGGCATTACATGTATGCAGTGTAGAACTATATTCTGGGGATGCATACCTGTAACCACATGATTTATTTCTGTGATCTGTTGCTAATAGAGGGACTATATAGTGGTCTTGTGCATGTTGTATTTTTTGGGACTAAACAAATGCTTTCAGGGTTCAAATATTTTACATTCCAGTAGAGGGAGCTTTAGGCTACATTTTATGATGTCCAGACTCTACCTTTGCTGTTTTCTTGGCCCAAAAATCCTGCTGATAATGGCATCTATAGCGCAAGCTGCAAATTACACACATTAAACTTATCACAGTGACTTATCCCTTACTTGACAACTCACTCAAAATGTATAGTCTAATGAACTGAGCCTCCAACCTTTAGTTATTTCATGGTGCTCTGGGAATCCTGTGTCATGTATTGATAGCTTAAATTAAATTAATTTTAAAAATTCCCTTTTTTTTCTGATCTTTATAGGGCTGCAATGGCACCTTAGTGTATCGCTGGATCTTTGCTGTTCAGGGAAACTAGTCAGGTGCAGAAGAGAGCTGATCAAGCATCTATGTAGCAATAAATCACTCATAATAATGATCGATTGCTATCACTTCCATTAGGACCATTATTTTCTCAGTAAAAGGACCACTACACCAACAATGATTGTGCTACTTTACATTAATTATGGGAAAGAGCTAATATTGTATTTCACTGCTATGTAGTGTAGTGCTACTCCCGTAGGAGTGGCTGGATGAAGCTTTTCCTCTGGTACTGCCTTGACGCTGTAGACTCCTCAACTCTTCTGACACTCAAGGTTCATACATAATTAGACCAATCCTGTTCACCAATAATACCCAGCATAGACTAAAAAGGGCCATGCCCGACTGCAGGACTTCTCCAGGACTTCCCCCATCCTCTGGAACTCACTACCTGTCAGGGATCCCGGGTCCTCGGCGGCGCGCGCATGCGCAGACTGCCGATCCGTCCCAGCCGGCGAGCGCAGAGTCCTCGGCGATCGCGGCGGCCGCGCATGCGCAGTAGCGATCGCGGCCGCACCAATGGGAGAGCAGGGCGCTCTATTTAAAGCTGCCCTGTGCATCTCCAAGTTGCCGCAAGGTCTTGTTTCTGTCCTGCAAGTACGCTTCCTTGTTGCCAAACTCTGCCTGTTCTGTTTATGCTGACCTTCTCCTGCTCTGACCCCGGCTCATCCCTGACCATCCTTCTGCCTGACCCTCTGTACCGCGCTGCCCGCTACCTGCTGAACCTGGCTTGTGACCCCGACCATTCTCCGCTTACTCCCCCTGTACCACGCTGCCCGCACAATACCGACCCGGCTAGTCTGACCTCGCCTACTCCTGATAGTTGCCCATCCATCCCGCTCGGATCGGGATCTGTCGTCCCCTTCAAAGCAGGCTCAACCCGGGCACATACCCTCAGCGGGACCCCTCTGCCACCGCCGGGGGTGCCCAGGGACGCGACCTGGTTTCAGTCTTGCACCAAGTCCATCCCCACCATCAGGGGCCCTGGTGAAAAGGCAGACTGGGACTTAGACTCCGCGTCCTGGGAAACCCCGTGCCGTGGACCATTAGAGATCCCGTTGGGCGGAGCCTGACAGTACCTTGCGGCCATGACTGAGCCTGGAAGGGGAACTTCCCCTCTCGACGACATCTGCCAACAGATGGAGACCCTTACACTGGGAATTAGGAGCCTACAGGAAGGTTATACGGTATTGGACAGACGCATGCAGACCTTAGCTACCTCTACCAGGGGGTCTGGGGAACCCATTAGGGAGACTCCGGGGTTGTTACCCGCACCAGAACCCCGTGTCCCCACACCGGAACGTTTTTCCGGAGACCGAAGTAGATTCAGGGCCTTTCGTAACTCCTGTCAGCTATACTTTGACCTCCAGCCTCAGACCTTTTCCTCCGAATCGGTGAGGGTAGGGTTCATTATTTCCCTACTACAGGGGGGACCCCAAGACTGGGCCCACCGGCTCCGAGAGAAGCGAGACCCACTGTTGCAGTCAGTGACGGTATTTTTTGAGGCTATGGCCCTCTTGTATGACGACCCGCTGCGCACCGCAACGGCCGAGAGGGCCCTATATACACTCAGGCAGGGTCACCGGACAGTGGAGGACTATGCCGCCGAATTCAGGCGTTGGCATAGTGACTGCCAATGAAACGAGGCGGCTCTGCACCACCAGTTCCGCGTAGGGTTAGCTGAATCCCTGAAGGACGAATTGGCCCGAATAGACATACCTAGCACTTTGGAGGCCTTGATAGCTTTGACTATTCGAATTGACCGCCGGTTGGGGGAGCGCAGGCAGGGAAGATGCAACCAAGGACAAGGATCAACTGGAACACCCCCTCAGGCCTCAACCCAGTTACAGCCGGCAAGCCAGAATCAGGATGCCATGAATACACCCGAGACCGGGCCATCGGGAAGGATCCGGCCGACACTTACGCCTGAGGAACACCAGAGGCGTCTTACCAACCATCTCTGCCTCTACTGTGGGGGAGCAGGCCATGTGGTACGTACCTGTCCAGCCAAGAGGGGTAAGTGTTCTGCTGTTTTCTCTACAGTCACTTCTAACAGTGTGGGCAACACTAGTTATCTAGCAGTACCTGTGTCACTTCAGCTGCCGGGGAGAACAGTGGTGACCACGGCTATTGTGGATTCTGGGGCGTGTAGTTGCTTCATAGATTTAGACTTTGCAGTTCAGCAACAAATTCCCCTACAAACCAAGGAGGTGGGATTGAATATTTTTCTAGCAGATGGATCACGTATTAAGTCAGGGGTGGTGGACCATGAGACCCCACCTATCCGTACTACCGTATCGACCCATCATGAAGAACTCCTTCGGTTGGACGCCATAGCATCCCCACTATTTCCAATTATTTTGGGGCTCCCGTGGTTGCGAGCCCATAATCCCCAGGTGGACTGGAAGGCGGGTTCTATGCAGTTCCTCTCCCCATACTGCCAGCAGCATTGCCTCCCTAAGATCTCCCCGATTCCACCGACTTTGTTGTGTCTAGAGACAGATGCGGAGCTGGCGCAAGTCATTCCGTCAGTCTGGGATGGTATAATAACAACAAATTATTTTAAGAAAACAGATCGTAACTCATATATTCCTGTCAACAGTTGTCATCACAGACCATGGATTAAGAATGTCCCTAGAGGACAGTTCTTAAGATTGCGACGTAATTGCACCAATGTAGAAGATTATAGAGAGCAGAGCAAAATACTGACCCAAAGGTTTGTGGATAAAGGGTATAAGAGAGAAACTATATTAGAAGAAAGTAGGAGAATAGAAGTTATAGATAGAACAACATTATTAGAAAAGAAAATACAATATAAAGCAGATGAACAAGATATATCGATAATATTACCTTATAACAAACAACACAGAGATATACAGAAAATTATATCCAAGCATTGGAATATATTGAAATTAGATAAGACCCTTAAACCCATTATTAAAGATAAACCTCGGTTTATTTACAAAAGGGCATCTAATGTTCGAGATCGAGTAGTCAAAAACGTATTAGAACCTCCCCGGAAGTCCATCAGTACCTTGAGTTTTTTCAATGAGACAGGGTTCTATAGATGTGGTCGATGCTATAGTTGTAAAAGAACGCATGGGAATCCAAGACGTAGACAATCATTTATCAACCCCAAAAATGGGAAACAATATGAGATCGACCAATTTATTACATGTGATAGTAAGGGTGTAGTATACGCCCTGAAATGTCCATGTAATTATTTATATATAGGACGCACAAAAAGAGGTCTCAAAGAACGTATGAAAGAACACATACACAATATTAGTATAGGCTACAAATATCATCACCTATCAGTACATTTTAAAAAACACCATAACCAAGACGCAGAGAAAGTAGAATTTTGGGGTATTACCAAACATAATCCACATTGGAGGGGAGATAACTTAGTGCGAGAAATTAGTAAAAAAAGAGTCATTTTGGATTTATGAGTTGGGCAGTTTAGCACCAGGGGGGTTAAATAAGGAATTCGATTTATCATGCTTTATTAGTGACGTTTAGATTTTAGCATGATATATGAGTTATTATTCACACATGGTTCCTTTTCTTCTACCTGGGTTAGTATGTGTATTTGTGTGATGAATATGGGGGAATAATATCATATCGGCAGCAGCTCGTCTCTCATTTTTCCACACAAATACACATATATATGTCAGATGGATTGTGCATTTAAGTAACACCTCATCATGGGTAACAATTACGATAGAGGAGTATATACATTTCTATTAAATTTTTGTTTATGGTTAAAGGTATATTCCGTGCCCACTCATTCAGGTGTATTAGTAGAATCACGTCTAGGTGGGAGTAACTGTGCATTCCATATATTTTTTATTATTTTTATTTTAATATTTTTTATAATTTATATATTTTTTATTTTCATATTTTCTCATATATATATATTTATATATATATATTTTATATTTTTTTATAGTTCAGAAGAATGGTAGATTGTAGATATGCTGTACAGGAGATACTCATTTTTATTATTTGTATAAATTATTCTTTGTATGACATTTTCCTTTTTTTATTTATTTTTTCTTTAATCTATATATATACAGTATTCTCTGTGTATATATTTTTATTGTTATATACATTTTATATTTAATAAATAGTTTTCACATATATGGATGTGTGTGGTCACACACATACATCTATATGTATAATATAACATACATTTTTTAGGTGTAGTATTGTTATATTGTTGTATATAAAAAGGATTGTTTTGTATCCCGTTAAACCGCAGAGTCATGTCACAATAAATTTCTCCGGGTAGACATAGCAGTAAGGAAACATATGTAACAATTGGCAATAATATTATAGCTGTGAAAGTGCCCCCAAAAACATGACCGCTCCCTTTGGATAGACAACAAAATGGCGCGGTTGTGCTATTTAAGCTGGCTATGGAAGAGTGACTAACCTATCACAACCCCCTGATGAAGCCACGTGACCAGTGGCGTAACGCGTAGGGGTGGGGCTGGAATGTCACTCGGAGAAAGCCGGATTGTTTGACAGACGGCGGGTGCATGACTCAACGGCTGGCGGATTACTCGTGCTATGCAATTTGTCTTACACTTCATACAACAAATGTGAGTGTATCTTTTGGAAGCAATAAAGCAGAAATCTTTTATAAGGATAAAACACTATGTTTGGCAATTTGTCCCCACATATGGAGAAACGCATGGAGAGGAAATCATAAGGGGATTTGAGTATCGCAAAGAGTGATCAATCCCATATGGGCTAATTAAGGATAACGGATATCCACATTTCACAATCTGTAAAGGAGGAATTCCATCTAAGCAGGTTCCATAGGAGGTGAACCACAAGTGTATATAGCCTAATTGCAGGCTAATAAGGAGGTGAGCATACATCTTCACTAATTAAGGATTCAAAGAGAGTCACGGATTCACAATAAGTCACCATATCAAGATTTAATCAAGCACAAAGTCACTGAATTTAAAGGATATTATTATCACAAATTAATTATCTATTTTATTGCAGTGTATATATATTTATTTTATTTTTATATATTTCACATTCTTTGATTATTCACTAATCATGATGTAATATTGGTTTATTTATATTTATTTTCAAGTACACATCATCGCATCACGTATTTTTTGGGAGTATCATTTTCACATTTAGATATTCTTTATATTAGTGGATATTATATTTAGTTTTTTTGAATCACTGTCCATATATTTTTTATTTTTTGTATATCACTTGATTACATAAATATTTACTTTGGGTAGATAGAATTATTAACACAGTAGAGATTTTTTATCAGGAGCGCAACACAATATGAATTAATAAAATCATTCCGTCAGTCTACCATAGTTTTCTGGATGTGTTTAGCAAGCGGGGGGCGGACACTCTCCCCCCGCACCGAGCTTATGACTGCCCAATTGATCTCCTCCCAGGGTCGGAAATCCCATTTGGGCGGATATTCCCCTTATCCGAGCGGGAGTTAGGGGTACTAAAAGAATATATAGATGAAAACCTCCATAAGGGGTTTATTAGACCCTCCACGTCACCAGCCGGGGCGGGCATTTTCTTTGTGGAGAAAAAGGACAAGTCCCTCCGGCCCTGCGTAGATTACCGGGACTTGAATAAGGTCACAGTAAAGAACCGTTACCCGCTACCACTAGTCCCCGAGCTGTTTCAGAGGCTGAAGTCAGCATCTGTCTTCACTAAACTAGACTTGAGAGGTGCCTATAATTTAGTTCGTATCAGAGAGGGGGACGAGTGGAAGACAGCATTCCGTACCAGATTCGGACACTTTGAATATTTGGTTATGCCCTTCGGCCTATGCAACGCCCCTGCCACCTTCCAACATTTCATAAACGATGTGTTCAGGGACTACCTAGATATCTTCGTCATTGTATACCTGGACGATATCCTTGTCTTTTCCCCAACCTTGGAGGACCATAGAGGTCACGTGAGGCGCGTGTTAGAATGGCTCCGCCAACACAGCTTTTATGCCAAGGCAGACAAGTGCTGCTTTGAACAGAGTAGCATTTCGTTTCTGGGTCTAACCATCTCTCCCACGGGAATAGCCATGGATCCCCAAAAGGTTTCGGCCATTTTAGATTGGCCAGCCCCCACCGATAAGAAAGCGGTCCAACGCTTCATCGGCTTCGCGAACTTCTACAGAAAGTTCATTAAGAACTTTTCGGGCCTAGTGTCCCCTATCACCCAGCTTACCAGGCAGGGGGTTCGCTTCCAATGGACACCTGAGGCACAGAGGGCTTTCGAAGCCTTAAAGGAATTGTTTACGGCAGCTCCTATTCTGAGCCACCTTCGTCCTGAGCCTGATTCATCCTTGCCATATATCTTGGAGGTGGACGCATCCGAGAATGCGGTCGGGGCGATCCTGTCCCAGAGGAAGGGCATCAAAGAACTCATGCACCCAGTGGCTTTCTTCTCCAGGAAACTAACTCCTGCGGAAAGGAATTATGATATCGGGGATAGGGAGCTCTTGGCGATTAAGGTGGCACTAGAGGAATGGAGATACTTGTTAGAAGGGGCGGTACACCCAATATTGATTTTTACGGATCATAAGAACCTAGAATATCTGAGGACAGCTAAACATCTGAGGCCACGTCAAGCCAGGTGGGCGCTGTTCTTTTCACGGTTCTTTTTCCATATAACCTATAGGCCAGGGTCTAAGAACACAAAACCAGATGCGCTCTCCCGCATGTTTGGGGATCCCGAAGAGAATCCCAAGCCAGACACTATCCTGTCCCCAGGAAATTTCTTAGTTCTCCAATCGGAGCTCCATTCTCAACTGCAGACCGCGTCCGTAGGAATGCAAGGTCCACCTGGTGTCCCCTTACTAAATAGGGAAGGACTTTTTTGGAAGGAGGATCAGATTGTGGTCCCTGAGGAGGCCCGTACATTGGTATTAGGATACTGCCACGATCACCCACTGGCTGGGCACTTTGGGGTACGTAAGACCTTGGAGCTGCTGCAGCGTACTTTCTGGTGGCCTAATATGGCCAGGGAGTGTGAAACCTACATAAAGACCTGTCCCGTTTGTCAGAGAAACAAACCCACTAGGAATAAAGCTTGGGGTCTCTTGCGCCCATTACCCATACCCGACAGGCCATGGACCATGATTTCCATTGACTTTATCGTGGAACTTCCACCCTCTCAGGACCACACAGCAATCTTCGTGATTGTAGACCGCCTGTCCAAGATGGCCCATTTTGTACCTCTAAAGGACACACCTACGGCCCTTGAGACAGCACGTGTGTTTATTAAGGAAGTGGTCAGACTCCACGGTATTCCCAGGGACATTGTATCTGACAGAGGGGTTCAGTTTACGTCCAGGTTCTGGAAAGCTCTATGTGAAACCCTGGGAATTAAGTTATCGTTCTCTTCAGCTTATCACCCTCAGCGGGACCCCTCTGCCACCGCCGGTGGTGCCCAGGGACGCGACCTGGTTTCAGTCTTGCACCAAGTCCATCCCCACCATCAGGGGCCCTGGTGAAAAGGCAGACTGGGACTTAGACTCCGCGTCCTGGGAAACCCCGTGCCGTGGACCACTAGAGATCCCGTTGGGCGGAGCCTGACACTACCCCAATCCATCAGACTGTCACCTACCCTCCTCACCTTTAGGCACACCCTGAAAACCCATCTCTTCAGGGAAGCCTACCCTGCCCTCACCTAACAGCCGATCTCCTCCACTCCTCCTACCACTCCATCCCCCACAGCCACTTCCTCCTGTGCCACTATCCCCTCCCTCCTAGATTGTAAGCTCGAAAGAGCAGGGCCCTCGAACCCCTCGTATATTGTATTGTTACTGTATTGTCTCATGTTCTGTCCCCCTCGCTATTGTACAGCGCTGAGCAAACCTTTCTGGCGCTATATAAATACTGTATAATAATAATAAATAAATAGCCACAGTTGTATTGAATACCTCAATTATGACTCAGGGCTATACTTGGGGGATTGCAAACTATTTACAGCAATTTTAAGGAATAAACAGTGCCACCGTAAAGTGGACTTCGGTCTTCAGTCTCCCAGTCAACATTACTATTTTTCATTCTTATGCTAGAAGCATTAGTAAATAGATATGAAAGTATATCATATTTACTTGTTTTTACACTTCCTCAGTTACTTCCTGGTTTCCAGGCCTAAGCAAACAATGATTTCAAACACCCTAGGAGTCTTCAGGAAGAGAGGCGGGGCTTTCTCAATTAAGCACACCCCCCTCTCTGCATGACTGAACTAAGGGCAGATGGGTTCCAGGAAGTGAATGTTACATGAATAATCTGCCTTTGCTCAAGATGGCAACAGACAGAAATGCTAGGGGGTGTTTTTCAAAGTAATTTCTCAGCAAAATAAAGCATGGAGATATGGATGGGTGGGGGAGTTTGCTTTGACTATTAAAAAGGAATTCAGTAGTGTTTTGTTTTGTGGTGATCAGATGCAGTGCAGACTTTGCATAAGCACTGTGCATTAATGGTGCCTGTTGAGATTGTAACACTAGTTGTGGGGGAGAAGCTTAAGCTCTTGATGCCCCCCCCCACAGTACATTTACTGTGGGGGGGGGGGATAGGCAAGCTCAGTCACATATATATACATGACTGGCTTCTTCCAGGTATGTGGGCACACACATGTGCACCCCCGCTGACCCATGCTGTGATTAGACACAGTGCAATTTTGTGAACAGATTTCAGCCAATGATTTTGGCTGAAACCTGCTGATCAGCTGTGCCCAATCACAGCCCAGAGTCCTCTGTCTAACAAACACACAGGACTCTGTAAACAAAAGCAATCTGACTGTTTCTTCTCCCTGAAAAGCAGGGAATAAAAACAGCAAAATCTGCAAGTAAAAGCAGCACATATTACACACATTGTTGGACACAAAATTAACCCCTTGATAGATGTTAAAGTGGAACTTCACTCTCCCAGTCAACATTATTTTTAATCCTTATGCTGCTAGCATTAGTAAATGGATAGGAAGGTATATCATGTTTACATGTTTTAAACTTTTTTGTTTACATTACTTCAGTTACTTCCTGGTTTCCATGCCTAGGCAAATGATGTCATACGTCCCAGGTGTCTTCAAGAGGGGAGGGAGGATTCTCAGCTCAACCAATGAATGAGATAGGGGCAGATGAATTACAGGAAGTAAATGCTTCATGAATTATCTGCCCTTACTCAAGATCACTGCCACTGGACTCTAGAGCAGTAAAGATGTATTCTCTGGAGTGACAAATCACACTTCTCTGTCTGGCAATTTGAGGGACATGTCTGGGTATGAGGGTTGCCTGACTGCATTGTGTCAAGTGTAAAGTTTGGTGGAGGGGGGATTATGGTGTTGGGTTGTTTCTCAGGGGTTGGGCTTGGCCCCTTAGTTCCAGTGAAGGGAACTCATAAGGCGTCAGCAAACCAAGACATTTTGGACAATTTCATGTTCCCACGTTTGTGGGAATAGTTTGGGGATGACCCCTTCCTGTTCCAACATGACCGTGCACCAGTGCACAAAGCAAGGCCCTTAAAAACGTGGATGAGCTAGTTTGGGGTGGAGGAACTTGACTGGCCTGAACAGAGTCCTGACCTCAACCCGATAGAACACCTTTGGGATGAATTAGAGCTGAGACTGCGAGCCAGGCTTTCTCATCCAACATCAGTGCCTGACCTCACAAATGCCCTTCTGGAAGAATTGTCAAACATTCCCATAGACACACTCCTAAACCTTGTGGACAGCCTTCCCAGAAGAGTTGAAGCTGTTATAGCTGCAAAGGGTGGGCCAACTCAATATTGTGCGTGTAAAGGCAGGCATCCCAGTACGTTTGGCAATATAGTGTATTGGGATTTTTTTTAACCAAGGACATGTAGCAGAATACATTTTGTCCTAAATATATGAAAAAAAGATTTTTTTTTTGGATATGATTTATAACAGAAAGTAGAAAATACAGTTTTTCACAGAATTTTCAGTATTTTTTGTTAAAAAGAAAAAAAGTAATGATCAAATACCACCAAAAGAAAGTTCTGTTTGTGTGAAAAAATATATACATTTCATTTGTGTAGAGTGTTGCATGACCACGCAATTGCCAGTTATATTAGCGCAGTATTGAATAGCAAAAAATGTTCTGGTCACGAAGGGGGTAAAACCTATCCAGAGCTCAAGTGGTTAAGAAACCCACCAGCTCCCTTGTACCCACTGGTGCAAAGCAATGGGACCACATGAATGCCTTTAAATAGGCAAGAAGCAATGGGGTCACCTATACAGAAAATTAAATATAATTTATAGAGCTTTCCTGGGTAAGATATATAAGGTAAGTATCAGGCATATTTTTTTTTTGCCTGAGTACCGGACTGGTGTAACACATTACTCTATACTATGACAACTTTATTTTAATGTTGAGCTCTAGGTAGATTTAAAAGACACAAATTATAGTTGATCTGTATTTATCAATACATCAGGTTAATTAAGTACTCTCATTTGAATTGGTATCAGCTTGTACTGTACAGAAGAGCTCAGAGTGGGAGAAGAAGAAGCAGCACAAGGCTACACTCAGTTTGTGTGCTGACAGGAGGAGAAAGTAGAATGAAAGAGATGAGCTCACTATTGTGTTGCTTCTGTCTCCTAAGCTCTGGATTTAAACAGTAAAACTGCTTTGCTAAAGCGCTTACATTGTAATAAAGAACTGAACATAGATGTCTCTGTAATCTGTTCTCACCGAAATTTGAGGTTTGACTTTTATTGTAATTTGAAGGCTTTATTTAAAAACAGTTCTAGAGAAGGCATTAAGTATTGCATGATCAATACTATGTAGATTTGGCCTCTTCCTGATAGCAGCATCTGTTCCCCAGTACATTACAATGTGTATCATATTGCTTGTACATCAGATTGGGTCTCCAGATGCTATGAAAATATATCTGCTGTTTTTCTTGTTTTCCTGGTAGGACTACTATCAGTAAAGACAATCTAACAACTATAGGACACTTGATCTGAAGTTTAATTGATCAGAAGGACAGATGGCATACAATATATAATCAATCAAAACATATTAAGCTCATATTAGTAATGTGATATACCCTACAGAGTCATTTGTATACTGTCTGCTTCTTTCTAATCACTGTGCCACTCAGTGTGTCATGTTGACACGAGGTGTCTATCTCAACATATCAAATAACAAGAGTAAAATGTATCTAACCATAGTTAAATAAAAAATAAGCCAGCTAAAATGTCAAATAAGCAACATTGGTATATGAACTATATGAACACTTTCATTACACAGAATGTTTTAAGTTGACCCATCAACTGATAGTGTACAGTCATGGCCAAAAATATTGGGACCCCTGCAGGGGTGGACTGACAACTCATGGGGCCCCCGGGCAATAGGGGATCATGGGGCCCCTGTGTCCTTGCCCACACCCAAAAAAGCCTATGAAAAAGCCAAATAAAGGTACCAGGAGCATCTCATGGGGCCCCCGACTGACCCTGGGCCCTTGGGCAGTGCATGAGTGCTCGAATGGTCAGATAATGCTCCACTTCACTCAGAAAATTGTTGCAATTACAAATGTTTAGGCATTTCATGTTTATTTCTTTTATTTGTATTGGTATGACACAAAAAAGTGGAGAAACAAAAAGCCAAATCTGACACATACCACGCAAAACTCCAAAAATGGACTGGACAAATTTATTGGCACCCTAAATTTAATATTTTGGTAGCACACCCCTTGGAAAAAATTAACTAAACCCAATCTCTCTACTAGAATTTTGGATCACTCTTCTTTCGCTAACTGCTGTTTTGAGAACTCTCCACAGATGCCCTGTGGGATTGAGATCTGGACTCATTGCTGACCAGTGTACTACTCTCCAGTGCTTTGTCTTAAACCATTTCTGGGTGCTTTTTGATGTGTGCTTTGGGTTATTGTCCTGTTGTAAGACCTCTGAGAGAGAACCAACTTTGTGACACTGGGCCCTACATTGCACCCCAGAATTCTTTGGTAGTCTTCAGATTTCATAATGCCATGTACAAGGTCAAGACATCCAGTGCCTGAAGCAGCAAAGCAACCCCAAAACATCAGTGAACCTCCACCATGTTTGACTGTAGGGACTGTATTCTTTTCTTTAACCACTTTCCTGCTGCCCTGTAGCAGAAATACTGCTACAGGGCAGCAAGGGTGCACAAAATCATGTATATATACGTGATTTCGCACTTACAGGTAGGGGGAGCAGCAATTCGTGACCTTAGCTGTCAATTGCCGGGTTCTGGCCAGTGATTACTCGCCAGCACCTGGTGATCTAGGAGCATTACCGACGGAGGGAGAGAACTGTATGTATACAATACAGTTCTCTCCCCTATCAGCTCCTGCACACTGGTATGCATAGTTCTGCATAGCAGAGTCATACAAAGCAGCGTGCTTACAGTTGAAAGCACACACACAGCCCATAGTAAAATAGCACACAGTTAATCCTTTGATCACCCCACGTTAACCCCTTCCTGCCAAGTGTTATTAGTACAGTGTCAGTGCTTTTTATTAGCTCTGATCACTGTGTTGGTGTTACTGGGGATGTTTTTTTTATGTTTCTGTGTCAGAAGTGGGGTCCTCCTGGTTATCCTACAATAGCATCCCTTTTCATTCAGATTGCGATGTATATTGTGAGCTGACAGTTGTACCCTGTGCCTGATGGTCAGCTTAAATTTGTCTGGAAGTTAATTGAGGTTTTTTAGCCACCATTCGAACAATCCTTCATTGCAATCTTTGATTAATCAATGGGCTGTAAACTTCTTGTCTTGACAATGTTGCGCACAGTGGACACAGGAACATTAAGATCTCTGGAAATGCTTTTGCACAATTTTTGTTCTCAAATCCTTAGGCAATTTTTTGCTGCTCTTTTTCTTCGCCATGCTCCATGTGGCACACAGACACACAACAGAAAAGCTGAATCGATTTGTGTACCATTTTAACTGGTTGTTGGTGTGATTCGTCAGCACCTGTTAATTGATACAGGTGAGTTTTATTACAAATTACAAGAACATCACACACTTGGAAAGCAATTACTTGTTAGAATTTTGAGATGGTGCTAATAATTTTGTTTAGTTCATTTGTGGAGTTTTCCGTGGAATGTGTTAGATTTGGCTTTTTGTTTCTCCACTTTTTTTTGTGTCATACCAATACAAACAAAAGAAATAAACATGAGAAGGCCTAAACATTTGTAATTGCAACAATTTTCTGAGCGATGTGGTGCATTATCTGACAGAAATGCACAGGTGATAATATTTTTGGCCATGACTATATGTCTGTTAGTGCCATACTGGCAGCATTAGTTGACTTCAGATTATTAAAAATAAATCATCAAGAAACCCAAGACAATATATAGTGAACCAAGCTCAGAATGAACTGTAATTATGTTTTAAAATTCAGCAAATTGTAGTTATCAAAATGTATATGAAGGTGCTGAAATACAAACAGGTTTCTTTAAAGTTGTTCTAAGCTCTAAACATTTTTTACCCTAATGCATTCCCTACATTAAGGTAAAAATAAAACACCCCAGTACCTGTTCCCACCAATTCTAAACACTTCCCTGTCTCCTCCGACTGCTCCAGCACCATCCTGGCTGCCACACCGCTCTTGTCTCTTTCTGGTCTCACAGGAGACACAGGGCAGCGGCAGACACAGGCTCCTTTTGGTGTCATTCAAACTCCTGTGAGGAGGGACCAAGGGAGTGGCTTGTCAGTGCTGTATGTATTTTTTTGTGTTTTTTTTTTAACATATACACAAAGTACCCAAGAAGAGTGAAGGCCACTGTCAGCCTCTAATTACTTGGCTGTTTGGCCACTACTATTTGCATGCACCTATTATTTAGCCACAAAGGTCGGCAGGTCCCCTTCAGAAAATCTTTACTGTTGTTCTGTCTAAAGACCCAAAGCTGTTCACAATAGCAAGGTTGAAAGTTTAGAGACAGGAAGAGAAGGGGCAACCCTACTGTGAAGATATCTCCAGGATTCAGCTGCCTGCACAATATGGGACATAGTCATTACAGCCACAGGCTAGGAGAGGGACAAGACCTGTAAGGGTTGCTTAGTTGCAGCAGAGAAATATCAAGTCTAATTCAAGGTCAGAGAGGGCTGTACTGTACTGCAGAGCTGTGTAAATCTCAGGACTGGTTGAACAGAGATACAACTCAGCTACAGTTACTGTTAAAGTCTTGCTGAAAGAGGAAGCCAAGGAAGAGGAAGAGAGGAGGAAGCAAAAGTATTGGGTGCATCCATTGATTGCCAATAGGAAACAGAGAGGGCAATTCTGGCTCATTTACAACAACCTCTGAACACATGAGGACAGGTTTTTTAGGTACACAATGATATCTGTAAAGAGAGGGACGGAGCTTTGGATTCTGGCTGAGCACCATACCATCCTTAAGGGGACCTCCGGACTTCCTATATATTTTCCCAGGCTGATTGACCTACAGATTGAAGTTTACCCTCTTCATCTACTATAAAGATTCCAGTGGATATTAATTATATGTGCATTTTCCATGCGCGTCCGGTGAGTGCGCATTTTTTCCATTGTTTCCTGGTTTCATCAGCTATCTTTTGGGACTTGCTCATATGAATCAATATATTAATCACGGACCATTTTCTTTTGCACTTTATATATTTTAGCGCTGCACTCTGTTTTACTAGTGTTGTATGTATGTCTATGGAGACACACAGCCCAGCTCCAGATCATGGGCGTACAGTTGCCCCTTTTGCACATGGCTTGCTGGAGGAGAGAGAAGCAGAGAGTGCTGAAGGGGAACAGCCAAACAGGAGGTAAGTGACCACTCTGCATAATATCTTTTTTTATTTTAAGACAAAAAAACTGCCTTTAATATTTTCCGCAGGCTAGTAAAAAGAGGATATTATTGGCTGCTGACCCTAAAAACAGATTTTCACCATTTAGACCTGAATCAGCACAGGACCTGTAGTCCCCTATTTTTGCCCCACCTCCCTATTGTATAATCTCACTGTTTCCTCCCCCTCTACTAGCTGGCTCCTCTGCATCCTCTTCCTCCCTACTCCATAATCCTGTGTTGAATGAGAGACTAAAAATTGTAGCCTCTGCCTTACACAGATTCAGTCCATTGACGAAGAGGAAGGGAAACAGTGGCTCTGGAACTTTGGAGGACACCAATCCTGGGCAGAGACATACTTGAGGGTTTAAGGCTATATTTGCAATGGAAGCCTCAAGAAGTTAATTTTTTTCTTTTACTTTAAATCTACCTAACTCAATCGTTGTAGAAAATGAAAAAAAAATACTTATTTTGTTCTGTTCTCTATATGCAAAGCCCTATTGTTTTTTTTTTTCAGTGTTAGACTTTACTTGTAGGAGCGTAATAGATTTCAGCACTGTAAAGGCAATTAAGCACATTACAATAAATATTTTCCTTTAAAACAATACTCACCTTTCAACATACCCATCAATGACTGCATTGCTGGAGCACACTTTGTTTGGTGCACTTTGTTTACACCACCGGAAATCACCCCTACTATGAAAGGGCCAGTTGGATGAGTTTAATCCCCATAGGAAATGTTCCCAGTCCTTCCATGATAATTGGCCTCCTTCAGGCAGCTTGTCTCATGCCCAATGTTGGAGTATTGGAGAGCTGTTCACTGTAAAAATGATTTGCCCCATACTGTTGGTAAATTGAAGTAGCATCCATAGGCATTCCACAGGATGAAAGACTCTTGTTATTGATGATCTGCACATATTCACAACTATAACATTCAAAGATTGTGATTGTAGTGTTACCCCCTGAAGAAGCCTCTCAATATGTTGGGTTCTCCTGCAGGAGAAGCATATAAACTGTTTTGCAGTAAGCAGGGTCACCTATTAATATGATGGAAGGTGACCACTACATACATACAGTAGCACACACCTAGACCTGGTTATCTGGCACAGTACACGTGAGATAATAACAATAGAAAAGAGACTTATCATAAATACAGTTGTGCTCAAAAGTTTCCATACCCTTAGAGAATTGGTAATGTATGTACCATTTATAAAGATAACATGAGTGAGCAGGCAAAACACATTTCTTTAATTTCTTATAGCATTCATGTTTAACTGTAGGTCATAACAGAATCATAAAACAAAACATGGTAACAATTAAACAAATTAAATGTCCTCTGTTCAAAAGTCTGCAGACCCTTAATTCTTAATACCATGGATTGCTCCCATTGGCATCAATGACAGTGTGCAGTCTTTTGTAATAGTTGTCTATGATGCCCTGAATTCCTACAGGTGATATGACTGCCGATTTGTCTTGGTATAATGCCCCAGATCATGCAAAGGCTTTGGTCGTCTTGTATGAACCCCATGTTTGAGATCTTCCCTGAGTGGCTCGATGAGATTAAAGCGATACTAAAGGTTAATTTTTTTTTGCATGTAAAATAACAAACATGTCTGCCAGTATTTTCTGATATACTGCATTTATCTTGCATCAATTTTTGCAAGATTCCCCATGCCTTTAGAGCTCCTACACCCCTAAAACAGCAGTGATCTACCACCATGCTTCACAGTGGGAATGGTATTCCTGAAGCTGTACTCCATGTTGAATCCTCTTCAAACATAGTGTTTATGAATATGACCATAAAGCTCTATTTTGATCTTATCACTCCAGATCACAGTGTGCCAGAA
Organism: Staurois parvus; assembly: GCF_062004578.1. Taxonomy (NCBI): domain Eukaryota; kingdom Metazoa; phylum Chordata; class Amphibia; order Anura; family Ranidae; genus Staurois; species Staurois parvus. Next base: position 1,801,559 of record NW_028318465.1, on the reverse strand, counting down.
GCTGTGAGAAGTGTCAAGGTATGCTGTGTCCTGGCTTTTTTGTGGCATTGGCACAGTAAAGGCATATTTCTGGCAACTAGACCATGCAGCTCATTTTTGTTCAAATATTGTTGTGTTATGCTCCTTGAAACAACCCTACCATCTTTTTCCAGAGCAGCCTACATTTCTGCTGGGGTTACCTGTAGGTCTTTCTTTGTATCCCAAACAACTCTTCTGGCAGTTGTGATTCCAAACTTTTTTGGTCTACCTGACCCTAAGGTATCAAGAGATACCTGAATTTTCCACTTCTTAATAGGTGATTAAACAGTACTGACTGGAATATTCAAGGCATTGGATATCTTGTTATGTTCTTTTCGATCTTTGTAAAATTACATTACCTTGTTAAGGAGGTCTTTTGACAGTTCTTTTCTGCTCCCCATGGCTCAGTATCTAGCTTGCTCAGTGCATCCATGTGAGAGCTAACAAACTTTCTGACTAGTTATACACATTTATTTATAACCTTTAATTGGCACGTTAACTTGTGTGTGTCACCTTGTGTGTCTGTACCAAGACCAAACATTCAGGGTATGTAAACTTTTGATCAGAGTCATTTTGGTTGATTTCTGTTATCATTATGATTTAAAAAGGAGTCAAACAACCCTGTGATAATAAATGGCTTCAAATGATCACTATCCTTAAATAAAAGACAGTTTTTTGTCATGATGTCAAGGTCCTACCTTTCCTCAGAGCTTGTGCATCTCCATGTGCTGGCATCCATCTTAGGTTTCTGCAAAGCATGGTGGGAACCTTTATGCCTTCAGGCTTCTGCGGCTCCTCCTCAGAAGGGTGTGGTTGAGCACATTTAAGCCTGCTGTCTGCAAGTGCTCACTGCATTCGTGTCCTGTATGTTCCCTTGTCGCAAGCTCTTGTGCTGTTCTTGTTGCTCTCCTGGTAACCGACTCGGCTTGGACAAGACTATTCGCTGCTTTAACCCTTTACCTGACCTCCCATTGCTGAACCCGGCCCATGACCTGGGTATTCTTTGCCTACCGTCTAGTACTGTCTGCTCCGTTGTTATTGACCCGGCCTGTCTGACTACGCTACACGTGTTCCCATCTAGCTCCCACCAGCTGTACGCCATTGGCGGCAGTCGTTACCGCAGCTGGGGTTACTCGGGGGCCGCGACCTGGTCTCAGGCTGCGTCAAGTCCATTCCCACCATCAGGGGCTCTGGTGAAGGGTAGCCTAGGGCTTAGACTCCGCGCCCTGAGGGACTCTGGTCTGTGGGTAGTGGCTGTCGTCAGTCGCTGTGTGACCTTACCATAGGCCTGCCTGCCCATTCCATCGCTCCTGCCCTGACACATGATCAGTTATATTTTCAATATCAATGCCAAAATGTCACAATTTCTGCCAGAGTATGCAACTTTTTGGGCACAACTGTATATTCAAGAAGCTATGGCCAGTTGCAGGTAAACTATTGGAGCATAGGAATACTTGCATAATAAGTTCTGCTTCTGATCTGGGTGAAAAAACAGTAGCAGCCCCTATATATATATATATATATATATATATATATATATATATATAAAGCTACAAAACGCAGTTCTCTGTCTCTGTCTTTACTTTCTCCTTCCCAAGACAGGAAGTTTTAAAAACATAATTATGTATAACACTGTGATATTAACAGCTGACCGTAAAGAGCAGCTGATCCCTACAACTGTCTCCTGTAATAATTGTGGTGACGCCAATCTCTGCCCACCCCCCCCCAACATTGGCAGTAAGTCCCAAACATGCCCGCCAAAGCTCACCACACAACACATCACAATCTGATGGTACAATCGTAAGATCTACCAACAAGCAATGCAAAAGCCTGCCTGATTGTATACACATTGATTGGATAGATGAGGTAGGTCCTCATATTGCATCATTTTGATAGATGGGAAAATTGATTTACAAAGATTGTATTGTCATATTGTAATGTGTATGGTGGCCCCAAGATATCCACTATACCAATGTAAGCCTGATCTTACCAGACAGGGGTATGGGGGGTGGTCCAGAAGCAAAGCCTGTTTTGTTCCATGTGGCCAGAATGTAGAGTTGCAACAGTATGAATAGAAGTCTGCTGCAAAGGAGGCCCTTAAAATATCTGTGAACCCTTACCTTGTAAAACAACCAATTCAGTTTAAAGTAGAAATGAAAGGCAAAATATTTGCGTATAGACATAAAAAAAAATGAATGTCTTTTCTCCCTTTTTTATAAGTGATCACATACCCTCTGTTCCCAGCTCCATAAGCAGTTCAGAGAGCTGGGGGAGGAGAAACAGCATTGCACAGATCTTCCCAGTGAATGGCTGTGCAGAAGGGTGTCATGACAAGTTTGATCATTAGAGGAGAGCACACAAAATTCCAGCTCAGCTAGAGAACTGGCCACACTGTGCTCTCATGCCTAGTGTGCTCAGGAAAGTAGAGGGATTGTTTAAACACCAGAGATTTCACATAAAGGAAGCAATATAAACAGAAGAGGATACTTTTTCATACAAGTACATGGTACAGCAGGCACATATCAGGAATTTGAATTGTAGGGTTTATATATTCTTTAAGTAGGAAATACACGAGTAAAATGTTTGAAGAAGCAAGATGGAAATTTTTTCTTGAATTTTTATTGAAAATGTATAAAAACACGTCCCATTGCACTAACATTTAGATGATGATTATCTAAAAAAGGTCTTGGCTGTAGTGGGCTGAGCTTTTATATAGAGCAACTGTAATGGAACCGACCCAGACTGCGCTTGAGTACTTCCGTTAGACTACCTTTTCCCAGTCCAAACACCGATAACAGACACCACAGCCGGCCATACAAGACTAGACGACACCAATCTGTCTTAACATGGAACTCTTTATTTGAACACAGATACAAGATATATACACTCAGGGGACAGTCCCCCCTCCCTGCATAATGACACAGCGTGGGGCAATCTACATTTAATAAAAGAGACACACGGGTATTCAGACTTAACACCAGCAGACAGTCCCATCAGGAAGGAGCCCTGCTGGAGACAGCCACCCATGGAGCTAATACACATAAACACATACATCCCATGATAGTTTGCTCACAAGCCAGACAAACAATAGAACAATGGGATGCAGCCACATAACATTAAACAATCAACAACCCCACACCCCAATATTAGGACAAATCACCCTGTACCCCTAACAGGCACATTTCCGGGTAGGGGGCCAACGCGAGGCACGACGGTGCCCTACCCGCGCCACCATTCACGGCTGTGGCTGTCAATCGCCTGGTCCCGGCCTGTGATTCCCCGCCGGTGCCCGGTGATTACTGGAGAATCTCAGATGGGAAGGAGGACTGCTTTGCACAGCACAGCCATCCAGAGCAGTGTGCTTACATTGAAGCACCAATACACCACCCCCTAGTAAAACACTCCCTGCACACAGTTAACCCTTTGTTAACCCCTTTCTGTCCCGTGCCATTAGTACAGTGTCAGTGCTTTTTTTTTTAGCACTGATCACTGTATTGGTGTCACTGGGGATGTAAGTGACACCAAGTCAGTTCCCCCCAGTGTCAGAATGCCCAAAGCAGTCCTGCAGTCCCACTATAAGTCGCTGATCGCCGCCATTATTAGTAAAAATGGAAACAAATCCCAGTATATATACCGCCATTTGTAAATGTTATAATTTTCACATAAACCAATTCATTTACATGTATTGGGATTTTTTTTAGCAAAGACATGTAGCAGAATACATTTTGGTGAAAATTTATGACGAAATTTGATTTTTTACATTTTTTTACTGGACGTGTTCAATAGCAAAAAGTCAAAAATATTGTTTTTTTTTCTCAGAATTGTTGGACTTTTTTTTTATAGTGCAAAAAATTAAAACTACACAGGCGATCAAATGCCACTGAAAGAAAGCTCAATTTGTGGGAAAAACAGGACATAAATTTAATTTTGGTGCAATGTTGCATGACCGCGCAATTGTTCGTTACAATAACGCAGCGCTGTAAAGCAAAAAAAGGCCTGGTCAGGAAGGGGGGTAAATCCTCAGGAGGGCAAGTGGTTAACTTTGAGGTTATTGCCTTCCAGGTAGATGCATTGCATTTCCTCTATCCTGTTACTCTATACACAGGGTTTACTGTATGTGTGATTGGTGGTATTTTGCCACTCTTGGTTTTACACACTGAAAAAAATATTGCAGCTAGGGATCACTGGAATTTGCCTGATGCATGGTTTTAAACTGCAGCCAGGCAAAAGCACAGCATTTCATCCTCTAACAACCGATGTTTTGGTTACATTTGTATCTCCCACAGGGAACATTATTTTTTTTTTTAGAGGAACTGTTTGTATTTAATACATATACACTGCAACAATAGGTTCAGAAATCAAAGCAGATTTTCTATACAAACAGTATATTTTAAGGCTGCAGTGCCCCCTACTGACAATAAGATGTACTACAAGCTTTACTAAATAAGCGGATATTTTCTTTTGCTCTAGAATAGATTGCCAAGCACGCACAGTAATCAGAGTCACAACCTTCTTTATGCATCTATGATAGTTACAGTAGTAATTGTACACAACACAGTGAAGCAGATAAAGTGCAGGGGGTGTATGAATGAGGGGGACTTTTGTTATCCTGTTAACTTTTTAACATAAATATATACTAAGAAATATGTGGGCAGCTATAACTACTGAAAATCCTAGATAGCTTGCTGTTTGTTGATGCAATACTTTCAGTGGCGCTAGCCAACACCAAATATGCACATCAGGAAAGTCAGTGTGAGTCATTGTTAGGATTTCTAATCTGCATACTTGTCCCAGTTTAGGGCCTTAAAGACTTAAGTCCATGGGTCATCTTGGTAGCAATGAAATCCTTTCACTTTCCCTTTCAGACTCTCTATTTGCTAAGAAAGTATTCACACATTGGGGGGTTTTACTAAAACTGGTGCACTCAGAATCTGATGCAGATGTGCATGGTAGCCAATCAGCTTCTAACTTCAGTTTGTTCAATTAAGCTTTGACTATAAAACCTGGAAGCTGACTGGTCTCTATGCAGAGCTGCACAAGATATTGCACTCTGCAGTTTTAGTAAATCAACCCCATTGCACGCTGACAGACATTTTACTGCATTGTATAATGTCTGTCAAGGCAAGGACATAGAGACATCCAAACTGAGGGCAGTTTGCCCAGCCTTTACTCTTTTCTTTTTTCATACATGGACACTATTAGCAGACAACTTTATCACCCCCCCCATCCTATCTCATCTCATCTCAGTTATGGGGATTTTGCTACCTTGCCCTCACTTTATATACTCAATGTCTTCCTCCTGAATTAAAGTTCCTGTTAGCAGAGAAGCAGCAGTTAAACACACATGGACTGTGTACTGTCTTTTCTGTAGGGCTATATACAGAATCTCTAACAGTTTATGGGCCCAGGCATAGCCCAGACACCCAGTCATGGCCTGCTATAGCAAATGAGAAGTCCAAGATACAGCAACAGGAAGAAGGCTGCTACAGAATAACAGAAAATGGCCAGTAACACAGCTGCAACAAATCCTGCAAACCTGACAAACCAGAACTACCAGTCTTGGAAATTCAAGATGAAAATGTGCGTGAAAATGTATAAAGGAAGTCAGGCCAGAACACCCTTCAGCTGAATGGATACAGAAAGATCAGAAAGCTCAGAGCACAATCTCTTTTAGCAGAGAAAATGATCAAATCATACATATATGTAAGTGTCAAACTGCTAAAGAAATGTGGGAAGAATTACAAAAGCTGCATGAAAGAGCTAATCTCAGCAATAAAATGTATTTGATTAGAAAGCTAGAAAGGTCAGGATTTGCAGGATTACATAACACACACCTTGAAAATGGTTGAACACCTGAGAGGTATAGGAGAATAAATAAAAGATTTTCATGTCACAGCACTATTATTTCGTGGTTTACCAGAAAGTTATGAAACGTTTGTCACAGCAAATCCAGATGATAAACTGATATTGGAATATGTTAAAGGCAAGCTTGTGGATGACTATAAGCATAAAACAGAAAGCATTAATAGTGATGGTGCTTCTGTCACATATTCTGATTTAATGACAACAAATAGGAAGAAAAACAATAACATGCAACAAGAAACACATGAATAGTTTGTGTGCAAGAACAAGGTAATTTAAAAGCAAAAAAAAAACAATCAGGAAAGCTAGAATGCAAAAAGAACTGCAAAAGGCCAAAAGTGTGAAGGAAGAAACTGTTTTTCTTCAGATTATGAATACATTTTTCAATTCAAATATTGCACCTCATCTTTACAGGCATGATGTATTGATTCAGAAGCTCCGAGTCACATGACAAATAACAGAAATTTCTTTATTCACCTTGGCCAGTGTAAAACAGAAAACAATGACCACAGCTAATGGGCAAATAATAGAATCAGAAAGAATAAGAGACCTGTCCTATTTCCCAAAGTGTTACCAGAAAGATTCCTCCTGAATAAAAGTTCTCTTTGAAACTAATCTTTTGTCAGTGAGGAAGCTCACAAAACAAAGCTATGTAGTGACCTTCCAAGAGGACTATTGCACCATCACAAATGGGGATATCTTACTTGCAAAGGCTAAAATTACAGATGAACTGCATCAGCTCAACTGCAATGAGGTGGTTAATACTCTCAAGGAGGAAAAACATTAAAACTGCATTCACACATGACACAGACAACTTAGGCACAGAAGTCCTGACATAATAATTGGATTTTTTTCTACATACTTACCGGTAAAATCAATTTCTTGGAGTACATCACAGGACACAGCGCAGGTTATAATCATGACTATGAGGGTTATGCACACCTATAGGTGAATGGACACTGGCAGAGCAATCAAACAGGAAGTCCTCCCCTACATAACCCCTCCTACACCGGAAATGTTTCAGCTTTTTTGGTAAGCACTGAAATTCCAGAGAGAGAGGAGGGACCTCTGTGTCCCATGATGTACTCCAAGTAATGGATTTTGTAGGTAAGTATGTAGAAAAAATCCAGTTTTCCTTATTGTATATCACGGGACACAGAGCAGGCTATAATCATGACTATGTTGGATGTCCTAAAACAATAATAACCACCACCAAGTGTCCAAGGAATGTTCACCGCCAAATTCACTATGTCTGTGTGCCAAGCCTGTGACGGGAGTCACTTTGGGTGGGGGGCTCATGGAACCCAGCTTACTTTGCAGAGGTTGGGAGACCCCTGTCTCAGCTCCCCATATCCCTCTTATGTGCAAGTCACCCTGTGTCTCTTAGGGGCACAGGGTGACTAATGGACGCTGAGAATGCGGTTGGAATTACTTCAGATGGGGCAGTAATATTTATCAGCCATGTGAAGACTATTCCTGGTTGTTGATTCTGAGCTAGACATGTGGGAAGCGGTATTCTAACGGAAGTACTCAAGCACAGTCTTGGTCGGTTCCATTACAAAGCCCTTCCTGGACTAGGCTGGGCCACCACAATTACCAGTGTTACCTACTCCTGGATCCTGTGCAAAATATGCTTCAATAACTGAATCAGACAAAGACAGATTAGGAAAAACTGGTCCCTAAAGTGTTACCAGTGCATCTACCCCTATTGCCAGTGGGACTCTCATCCTAGACACAACCTGTCTAACTTGTTGTAAAACCTGGAAGCCAGTAAATCCACATCCAGAGTTCCCCAACGCTGGCAGATTGCGGAGAATGTCTTGGGATGCAGGTACCACTCCCCTGGTATTAGCTGCTGATGACTGGGGAAAAAACCCCTGCAAGTTTACTATACCTGGAACAAGCATTGCCAAGAGAGACAGCACATGCTATTCTGCCCCAGACAGAATGTGGTTCACTTTTTTCTGAGCCGCACAACTTCTGGTGTTGTCCTGATGGTTGAAATATGTGAAATATGCCATTGCCATGGCATTGTCGAATCGAACCCTGACCACAAACCTCTAGAATCTAGAACAAGGCATACTTCCCAAAGCTCCAAGATATTGATGGGCAGTATTCTCTGCTGTGGAGACCAAATCCCTTGAACTGTAGCCATCTCTAAACCAGCCCCCCAACCGGAGAGTCTGGCATTGATGGTTACTAACTTCCATATCCCTGGAAGGAAAATTACCCCCTCTCCAGATACTGAACAAACAACCACTAATTCGGACTCTGCAATACCCTGGGGACAAAGCCCTCCAGCAATCCAATGTTTGCATTTCATGATCCAGACAAGCAGAATGTTCCTCTACAAAAGACCTGGAGTGGAACAGCATTTAGGAAACCGCTTCAACGTAGATACCATTTCCTCATGCACAAATGTATTGAAGGATACCTTTTGCTTCTTATATTCCACTTTAAGCTTGTAACCGACTACTCCCTGAGCAAAAGATCATTGAGGTGTTCTGAGATTGAAACTCTCCTGTGTCCTCAGCAAGCCCAGCTCTGGGGCTAGATGCTTTTTGAATACTCTGGGGGCTGTGTCCAGCCCAAAGGGCAGTGCCCCAAAACAAAAATGGTAATCCTTTACTGCATATCACAGAAACCATTGATGAGCCTGAAGAAAATCTACACACGAAGATATGAATCATTGAGGGCTATGGACACCCAAAATCCATCCCTTGCAGAAAGGCCACCACTGATTGGACCAATCCCATCCAAAATGGAAGGATATGTAAAAAATTTTTTAGTGCCTCATGATCTAAGATAGACCTCACATCCCCGTTTGGTTTTAGGCCCACGAACTGGCCGAATGTTTTACAATATTGAACCCACAACTTCTGCTCCAAGTGAAAATGCAAAGCAAAAGCCTGATAACTCAGCATGGAACCCAGAAGGTCCGAAGAGGCATACTTAACCTATCAGGCTTCTACCACTAAAGATGGAGTGAACCACCTCAGAAAATACCCTTTGGCCCGAGATACTTCTCAAAACACAGCAACCGCAGACTCTGGAGGGGAAAAGATTACATTGCAGCTCCGCCACCATGAATAGCTACAATGCCAGACAAACGCAGTGGCCCAGATACACTTGATACAACTGGTTTATCGGGAAATGCGAACACCGCCAGATTATGCAGCTATACAGGTATATAGCTATGGAGGTACATAGGTATGCAGTTATGCAGTTTAAGCAAGTATGCAGTTTATACATGTTTGCAAGTACTCAGCTATGCAAGTATACAGTTTATGCAAGTATGCAATTCACGCAAGTATAAGTATGCAGTTTACACAAGTATTCATGTAAATATGTTGACCCCTGACCATGACACATGGTCAAATATGGTTCAACAAGAAGAGACATTGCTAGACACAGCAGAGGTCACAGGTTCAGACCTGGGTCCTGACTGGGTCCTTTGTTTGTTCAATTCATTTACACTAATAAACGTTTGTTCATATAAAAAATATCACTTATCTTTATTTCTTACATATTTTAAACCAATAAATTAGTAAAACAAAAGAACATACTTTTTGGGCTAATACAATTGTATATGCCTCTACTTTCATTCAGTTATGATTTTTACACACATATGTAAATTCTGCTATAATATCTCCCAACCATACAATACAATTGAATATAATGAGTGCCTGTTACAGGAAGATTTCAACGAAAGCAGAGGACAATAGCACAAGAGACACGTCACACTGATAATAAGTAATGTCCCATGTGCTGATTTATTTTTTACTAAACGTAGGCTTTAAGTGCTGCAGCACATTTTTTAAATGGCGGGTCAAAGTTCTATTTTAAATAAGGTATTTGTTTAGCAACATCAACTTTTTCCAAAATGAAGCAAATTTTTAAAAACTATCACTAGGCCAACTAAAAATTTTTTACTAAATTTATACAGCACTTTCTCTGAGTAGGTCCACCTGCACGTTAACTGGTCAACACCAAAATTCCCAGTAGTTTCCAATGGATAAAACAGAGTGGTTCTGTGGGGCGGGAACCTGTGCTAAGTCTTGTCTGCTGAATAAAGTTTTGTCTATGAAGACACAATCTGTGAGCGGCTTTTATTTGGAATTATACAAAATTAAAGGCAGCTTGCAATTCAAAGAGCTGCCAGAAGGTCCTTATGTCTAAAGGCAGCATCAAATGAGGCTGGCATCAAATCCACCTGGTAGAAATTGGAGAACCTATGAGCAAAGGACCAGTAGACAGTCTTGCAAATCTGGTAGAGCGCACCTTGACAGAAAAATGTGGAAATTTGTCCTTTGAGTTAAAAACTAGGCAGACATAAAATACACAAATAGATTTAGCTCTGTAATCATGAATATATCCTTAAATGTATTTTAAATGCAAGGAATGTAGGTACCTGACTTTGACCTGTATCAGCCTCTTGCAGTCCCTGTATATCAGTAATACACTATTTTCTTTGATATTTGACTTTAAGTAGGATATTTAAATTTTTTTTAGTTTCAGATAGGGTGGAGAGGTATTAGAGCACCTATTAGGTTTTTATTCCTGTCTGTGCCCCCATTAGGGAGATTCACCCTCTCTAATTGACCTGTTTACTATTATCATTGAAAGTGAAATGAAAAGAAATCCCAAATTTGGGGTTGTCACCAGAAAAGTAATAGAGGGGTCATCTTCCAATGGGGACACAGATGTAAAAAAAAACAAAAACATGACAAGGGTTATAACCCTCCATTACGCTAGCCAAAATGAAAAAAAAAGTGATGCCTATAGTTACACTTTCAAGCAGTTGTTCTCAACCTTTTCAGCACAGAGGAACCCTTGAAATATTTCTTTGCAGTCTCAGGAAACCACTGCTAAAAATGACTATATCTTCAACTCATGATACATTAGTGTGATGGTCACTGGGAAGAATTAACCCCTTACAGACAGCTAACAGGATCAATGATGTCGGTGGGAACTTGTCAGTGGGAAGATATCTCTAAAAATAATTGGGAAAAAGTAAAGTATCCCCACTACATATGACATACACTATATTGCCAAAAGTATTAGGACACCCCTCCAAATCATTGGATTCAGGTGTTCCAATCACCTCCATGGTCACAGGTGTATAAATTTAAGCACCTAGGATGTGTAGACTGCTTCTAAAAACATTTGTGAAAGAATGGGTCGCTCTCAGGAGCTCAGTGAATTCAAGTGTGGTACAGTGATAGGTTGCCACCTGTGCAATAAGTCCATCCGTGTCAGTCAGTCCTTGCTGCTAAATACCACAGTCAACTGTTAGTGGTATTATAACAAAGTGGAAGCAACTGGGAACAACCGCAACCCAGCCATAAAGTGGTAGGCCACGTAAAATGAGCGGGGTCAGCGCATGCTGAAGCGCACAGTGCGCAGAAGTCACCAACTGTTTGCAGAGTCAATAGCTAAAGACCTCCAAACTTCGTGTGGCCTTCAGATTAGCACAACAACATTGCGTATAGAGCTTCACCAAGTGCACTGCAAAACGTCAGATGCAGTGGTGTAAAGCTGGACTCTACAGCATTGGAGACATGTTCTCTGGAGTGATGAATCAGGCTTCTCTGTCTAGCAATCCAATGGACTTGTCTGGATTTGGCGGTTGCCAGGAGAACGGTACTTGCTTGACTGCATTGTGCCAAGTCTAAAGTTTGGTGGAGGGGGGATTATGGTGTGGAATTGTTTTTCAGGGGTTGGGCTTGACCCCTCAGTTCCAGTGAAGGGAACTCTTAACACATTGGCATACCAAGACATTTTGGACAATTTCATGCTCCCAACATTGTGGGAACAGTTTGGGGATGGCTCCTTCCTGTTCCAACATGACTGCGCACCAGTGCACAAAGTAAGGTCCATAAAAACATGGATGTGTGAGTTTGGGGTGCAGGAACTTGACTGGCCTGCATAAAGTGCTGACCTCAACCTGATAGAACATCTCTGGGATGAATTAGAGTGGAGACTGCAAGCCAAGCCTTCTCGTCCGACATCAGTGCCTGACCTCACAAATGCGCTTCTGGAAGAATGGTCAAACATTCCCATAAACACACTCCTAAATCTTGTGGACAGACTTTGCAGGAGAGTTGAAGCTGTTATAACTGCAAAGGGTGGGCCAACTCAATATTGAACCCTACAGACTAAGACTGGGATGCCATTAAAGTTCATGTGCATGTAGAGGCAGGCGTACCAATACTTTTGGCAATATAGTGTATGTTCTAACAAGGGATTAGACCATTGTGATATGCATGTACAAAGTATTAGGTTTGGAATGATTGGGATGTATGTTGCAGCAAATGAGGTATATGCTTGTATATTCGCAAAAAAGTCTCCAAAAATCTGAACAAATGACAGAAGAAAATAAGTATATTTTACTACATGTAATGGGGTGGATTGAAATGCACATAGACTGAGCAGTTTGCAAGTGAAGAAGCTCCAGATCTTAGTAAAGGAGGGGAAGCTCTGATGACTTCCCTCATCCAATTGTGTGCAAGCAAAAATGCTGTTTTTTCCCTTGCATGTGACTAGGTATTCTTTGTAAAGTGAAGCTTTACCTCATGTACTAAGCTCTGGAGCAACTTGCAAATTGCACAGTCTATTTGCCTTAAAGTAAAACTATATATAGCACCCTCTAATGTGCTACTAGAATAGTGTAAAAAAATCACTTGTGTATGACTCTGGTAACTGTGTGAGTCTGTGATTAAAGTTGGGTTACTACAGGTCAAGTTCGATGGATTAGCGGGTTGAGACTATCACCTCCACCTGGTTCTGGAGGACCATTAGAAGCTTCCAGAAGCCAGTGGGAAGAAGAGGTAGAAACCTAATCTTTATGTTTGTGGAAGTTCAACCAATCCCAGGTTTAGAGGCCCTGGTAGAGTGGTAAACCAACCCATAAATATGGAAGTGTAAGACTGGCAAGGGGAGTAGTTTGGAAGATGTAGTGCTGAGGAGACTGTCGGTGGTCCGGGAGGGGTCCCTTAGGTCTAGTGGGGACCGGCCTCCAGGCTGGCTCAGGAAGTTCCATTCAGCAGTGTGGCATGAACAGGGTCAAGGCATGTGAGCAATAGGAGCAAGGCGGGCAGAGTGAGTACATCAGCAAACCTGGGGATTTACAAGGGGAGAAATTGCCACATGTAGCAAGCTGTCAAAGGACAGTGCTGTGCTTAATCCTTTATCCTTGTCCTGGGAGATCTTCAGAGTAGCCAGGAGGGCTGGTAGCATCTGCAGGCTGTGGGGCTGGGAACAGTTCTACAGGAGAGAGGAGACATCTCTGCATGTAGTTTGCAACAAGCTAAGCTAACTTTCAAGGGGGGTTGTGAGTTCCTAGCCTCTATGGGGCAGTTTGCTACTGATCCACAAAGGCTGACGACTTTCAAGAAGAAGAACAGTCCAGGATCTGTTTCTGTAAATAGGAAGGAAGTTTTCCCCATGCTTTGATTTGGTTAAGTTGGAGAGCCCATAATCCCTATTACCCTATCCAAATTACATTCCCCTAATAACATAACTGACTGTGGATGCAAGTGTGGAAAATGTGCATTACCTGGATGTGTGGAGCTTAGGGAGACCTGGGAACACAGAGGCCCTCACGAGGGTAGCACTACATATTTGTTTTTCATTTTGGATAGAGTAAGGGAGGGGTATAACCCCTGTCTTAAATAAAAATTGCCATTTGTGTCCCCCTTGGAAAATGTACCCTCTATTACTTTTCTGGGAACAACCCCAATTTTTAAATTTCACTTTCATTGATAATGTAAACAGGACAAATAGAGAGGGTAAATCTCCCTAATGGGGACACAGACAGCAAAAAACACCTGACAGGTATTCTAATCCACCTCCACTCTATCCAAAAGTAAAACATTCCTTTAGTTATCCTTTAAGTAAATCAACCCCAATTATTTCTGTATTTCCATATTTAGGTTACTATGCATTATTGTTGCGAGAACTGATCCAACAAGGCAGAAACTACTCACAACTGACTATTATATTTTTACATTTCTTTAATACCCCATGCCTGGATCACTACTTAATTACCACATGCATTTAATTATTTCTTTCTTTCTGTGAATGGAGTTTAATGCCTTTTCTTTCTGTATTTACCGAAAGCTATTAGTGTTATGCAGTAAATACTGCAGAACGATATAGTGAATTGACAAGATCACATGCGATATTTAGGCAAAATGTGGCCGGACACCTACATACCGCATGTGAGTTGCTTTTCTGAATGGAGCCCAATGTGCCTTGTGCTGATTTTGTTTTGTTTTTTAATTATTTATTTCAGGTTAACTTAGGCTTTAAATAGCAAGTTTTTGCCTTGGAAGTTAACAAAATCCCAGTAATGGAAAGATAGCAATCTTTAGTTTTGGACAGGAACCTCAGATGAGATAGGTACTGTGGCAACCTCATATCCCACTGTTGTCATCATGTGACGATTGCACTCTCAGCCTCACCCTGTACAGAGATTTCTCAGCTCATGGGACAACCATGTAAGTGTCTGAAGAATCATCATTTATGAGATTGGTTAATTCCCCAGCTATCCTTTTGCACACACAAGCAGTAGCTACCACTACAAGTAAACACACTGTTCACAGCATCCGCTGTAGGGATTCTGACCCTTAAGAAATGTCTGGGGGGGGGGGTTAAAAAAAGCATGGTTGAACAGCATTTTTGCCACCTGCCAGCCACCTACCCCCTTAAGCTGCAGTAGGTAGTGGACAGAGGTGATTATCTGCCGCAGGCACAAAGCAAAGTTCACCACACATGTAGCATGTGTGTGGTCTCTGCCTAGCCCTAGAAACCCTAGATTTAAATCCATTTTGTCATACGTTTTATGGAAATAAGCAGGGTGCTGGGTCCCATATGAATCCCCAGTCCTCATAAATTCCACTGGAAGGTTCCATGGAAGGAAGTTAATTTCCAGCATGAGTGAATTCTGGTGTCTTTGCCTGCTGGAGAGTCCAACCTTGCTGTTGTGGGCAAAATGTGAAAATTTGGAGCCTGAAGCACAGGGGCATTGGCCAGTGCCTCCTTGCAGGCCTGGAAGGTCTTCTCACAGTCTGGCATCCAGGACACCAGCTTACATAGTGTTTTCAAGGTTAAGTCCATCAAGGTTTTAGCTAAGATACTGTAGATTTTTTAAAGTAGCTGGCTGTCCCAAGGAATGCCATAACTTCCTTCTTGTTTTGAGGTGTAGGCCAACAGCCTGGAGCTTAACTGTTTAAGGTCTAAGGGTGCCTATTCCTACCTGCTGTCTTATCAGCCTGGAGCATAGCGTAGGTATCAACAGTAGTAATGGCATTCAGCTCTTAGGGTATCAGGTGGGACTTCTGAATTATAAGTAACTGCAGCATTTCATCAATTTCTTTTTTCATGTCTGCCTTTACCTTCAGCAAAACACAGTAGGATAATTGTTACATGGGAGGGTGTGCCCCTTTGTCCAACTTGTGGATTGCAAGAGACACCTTCCCTGTTTCCTTGTGATATGGATACAGTGTTGCCACAAGTTTGTCGGTGGGTGCCTCTCTACTGCTATAGCTACTGGTCTCTGAGCCTGATCCCTGACCGTGACAGGTGGTCTGCTCTCATTCTATGAAGAACTATGCATTTCAACACACATTCCTCCTCCCTCTGTCTATTCCCAAGTTGGACAGATGTCACATGTTCATCTTTGCACAGTACCATGGTAGGTCCAGAGGGTCTGGTTAGTAGATTCTGGTTGTCATCAGAAGGTGCACAGTTTAAGAGCAGAGTACCCAGATCTGTGCCTAGCAAAACTGGTGTAGAAATCCCATCCGAGGCTCCAAGCTCTCTCATCCCACTCCTCATAGCCAATGGTTCTTCTCTGTGTTTAAAGGAACAGAGAGTCTCATTCTGATGCTACAGCTGATAAGGATCGATGTTGGGTGCAGACATCCCAGTAAAAGCAAGCTCACACTGAAAGGAGGACACATTCATTGGTATCGTAGGTTCAATCCTTGTACCCTCACCCAGCTGGGCTGGACCAGAACAACTTGCACCTATAACAGACAGAACCTCTTCAGCGGAAGGTTTCATCAGGGTCTGCTGTGTCTTGATATCTGCCCTGTGTAACTCACAAATCATATCCTCCTTCGTTTCGCCATAAGTTGTTAGTTGGTCTTTGCTCATTATTTTGTACTTCACTAGATCAAGCATGCTTGCAAATAAAAGATAGTAAAGAAAAACAAATGATAAGGAGGGAACTGTTGCTGTATGTCTCTTTGTATAAAAAAAAAAATTAACGCCACAGCTTATCAGAACTGTTTTCAATGAGGTTATAGACAGTAACTGCTACATGTTTTAATGGAAACACACAGTTCACATCATCTGCTGTAGTGATTCTAACCTTTTAGAAATATCTGTGACAAAAAATAGAGCAGCTTTCTTGAAAGAGGCAAATATTCTTTAATTTCTGATTAGAGCATTTAGAGAATCAGTGCAACAATTTTAAAATATTGTTTTAATGAAAAGAAAGAAAATATTTACAGAAATGAAATGACAAAATAGACAACAGCAACAGTAAAATAAACTGGATTAAAAGTGAAGATTATTTAATAAAGTTCACCTGGTCTTTGGTTTCAGCAGCGTTCAGTGTGCTGCAGAGTAAATCCAATCTGATGTGTTAAGGTCACCAGCTCTCATGATTGATCATTAGCAATCCTTCATAATTTCATTGGAAAATGGGAGCTACAACTGCCAATTGTAGCAGCTTTTTGTAGACCATCCAGTGGGTGTCATTCAGCCAACCCCATCCCATCAACAAAAGTTAAGGGATCTAAAGTAGGAGTGCCGAAGCCCTTTATTATATTTCAGTGGATACCTCTTAATGCCAGTTTTCCAACTATATCAATATTTCCAGAAGACCATGTTTGCCATTTTAACAACCAACATATTATTGAACAGAATGAAAGCACAATTTAATAGACAGCAAACATGATATTGATATTATGCATATTCTCCTTAGGAGATGTAAAGTTATTAATCTGTCTTCTGGAGATTATAGCATGGGAATGATAGGTACATATTTGATTATTTTCTTTATGTCTGGGTAGACGTTTTGTACAATTGGGTAGACATCTGTAATGAGTTTAATTTTTATCATATCATATTAATATTGGAATATGAATAGAATTTTGGTTTTGGTAGTTCAAAAAACAGACCAATATGAGTATTTGCTCAAAACCATTTTTGGACTGCATTATTCCTTATGATGGCAATTAGTAGGCTATGGCATGATAACGGTGTAACACCCAAAATATGATCAGGATGCATTAGAGCCTACTGAGGGCTCTGCTAGAGATTTTGTGATATAATTAGCAGTTTTTGCAATCTCTATGTATTGTTCATTCATCTTAATCAGCTTGAGCTTTTTTAGGTGGTGGTGGTGTTACAGAAAATGTGTTAGCTCTCTGTGTGTCCCTACAGATACAAGATTTCAGTCTGATTGTTTTGTCTGTGACTTGCAAATACTGGAATCCTTATATGAATCCGTATTCTCTCCTTTCACAAGGATTGCCATCATGATAGGGAAATTTATAGGCCTATACATGCTGTGTCTTTTTTAGTATGTTTGTAATGCGGTGGAATCTCATTTCTGACTTTTCTCACTTTATAGCCAAAGGTTTGTGAACACATGATTATTACACCTATACAGGCTTCTAGAACATCCTATTCCAAAATCATGGCCATTAATATGGAGTTGCCACTCTACCAATCTGTAGCTTTAATGAGAACCTATCACCAATTTATTAAATTATAGACTAAAGCACAGACAAATCACCAATTTATATGCTTACTTGCAGTGTTTTTTCTTCTATAAAAGTTTTTTCTATCATTTGCAATGTTCCTTTGAACTTTCTAGAAAATTGGAGTACTCCAGTATGTCAATTGCCTTACACAGCTCCCTCCTGCCTTGCATGTCTTAGTCCTCTTCTCTTCTGGGAATGTCTTACTACTCCTTATGCTGACCCAGAATCTCTGCCCCCTCCCCTTATATGATCTTTTATATAGTACCCGGGGGAAGAGTGAAGGGGAATACTATACAGTGTCACTTCAGTAACAACTCTGAATCTTCTCGGGCTGTTAAAATCATGTTGAAAATGTTTTGCTGTAATTACTCCACAGAACCTGGAGCTACAGAGTTTATCTTACTTTAAAGTATATTTACTGTCTGCTAAGAATATGTAATTAATTAAATATCCATAGCCATGACATAGTTCTGCTTAAAGCAATAAAATATTAAATATATATGTATTGGCTGATAAAAAGCCATTATGTATCAATGGTTGTTTAACAGGTGATTTAATCTCCCACCACTAAGTAATCTATTATGGAAAAACTGTGGTTTTCATAAATGGTGATAAATGGTGTGTGTATTCTTTATGACAGGCAGCACAGTGGCTAAGTGGTAAGCACTTCTGCTGGCAGAACTACAGTCATTGGTTCAAATCCCAACCATGGAACTACCTGTGTGGAGTTTGCATGTTCTCCTTGTGCTTGCGTGGGTTTCCTCCGGGTACTCTGGTTTCCTCCCAGACATGCTGGTAAGTTAATTGGCTTCTGTCTAAAACTGACCTTCATATGTGTATGTATGAATGTGAGTTAGGGACCTTAGATTGTATGCTCCTTGGGGATAGGGCCTGATGTGAATGTAAATTGACAGCGCTATATAAGTGCCTGTAATAAATAAAAATGTATAACATAGGTTTTAGATACCTATCATTACTATAGTACCTAAAAATGGTTGTAACATTTTACCATTTTCCTATGTTTTATCTTGAGCTGGGTAGAGCTGTTTTTATATATTTACTACTGAGTTTAGGTTTCCCCTATCATTGCACTGGTGATGTTACCTTTAAACAACATGAGGCAACAGAGTTTCAAACAGGTTGATATAAGAAAACTATCATATTACAGTGAAATTGAGCCCCAATACCCCCACTCGCAGATTTTTATTTTTTGGAAGCAGGTACCTGCCCCTCCCGCCCACAACATCTCATATGTCCCAGGGGGCTGCGGGTCCATTCAGAAAGTGCAGTATGACTCATGCATGTATACTGGGGAGAAAGCTGTGAAACCACAGGAAGTCGCAACCAGCTTCCCACAGGTAAGATGGCAGCACTGGGGATCCAAAGGCTGGTGAAGATCCAGCTCAGGTGATGACTGGATCTCTGGACTGGTAAGTGTGCGTTTATTTAAAGTCAGCAGCTGCAGTAAGTTTTGTACAAATGACCACAGTTCCTCTTTCACAACAACACTAAAGTGACCTTGCAGGGCCTCTAAGTACCTGTCGCATGCTTCAATCCCTCTGTCCCTGCGGGACCTCTTGCCTTCTATGTTCAGGCTGTACAAATGCCCCTGACTTCTGCGTCAATTAACAATAAGCCCCATCTCTCATTCATCTATGAAATGCTAGAACCTCAGTGGTCAGTAGAGACTCTGGCTGTTGAATGAGGGTTTAAAGGGTAAAGAAAGTTAGACAGGAGCTTAACCTCATGTTGGACAGAACAGGGATTGGGTTAACACAAAAATACTTACAGGCACCACAAAGTACCTGCACTATAGTAATGTTAACCTGGATTGCCACACAAAATCCAACTCATTGGTACACCATTAGGTACTCTAGGTGTTAAACATGTCAGAGTTTAAATCAGCATTGGAGCTTGCAAAAAAGTATATAATTTGGGCATGCTGTGAGAAACATGAACTACATACCCCATTTGAAGTGTACCAGTGCCTAGACTATGGACATTACAGCTTCTACACCAGCTTAACAAGCTGTAAAAGCTTTAAGCCCCCCATTTACATATGTGTGGTGCATTAATGCACAATATCTTGGTTAAACCTATGTTGCAACAAGCCAGCCCGTTCTATTTTTCCTCAGCAAGGGAAAAATTGCACATGGTCCTCTTTTAGTAATGCAATGCAGAACAACACATTACTGTGGATTGTGGCATGCTGCAACACAGGTGCGTTGGGATGCAGTTCAACATAAATGTCACAACAACACACCACTGCACATTACATCTGTTACCACAACACAGGTGTTAGAATTGGACCTAAAACAATCCATTCCTGATATCTCTAGTTGCTTGCACTGCAATCTTCACAAGATCACAACAAAGGCTCTAAAATTGACATTCAGTCACTTTTTACCAGTTTAGAAACACCTCAGTGTGTACACATCACAAAGCTGGCCAGCTGCCAAGATTATGGTGCAATAGAAAGCAATAGTATATGAGCCAAGATTTTACATTTTCCATTGTGAGATTTTACCACAATGCCTATAGCTGCAAATGTGAATGAGGGCATGTTTTACAGTGTTTTTACTGCTTGTTCAGAATATGCAAGCACTTTAGTGTGAATAGTCCGGACACAGGTTCAAATTTAACTAGGAGCAAATTTAGAAATTTTTAGAAAAAAACCTTGCTTTTTTTTTCCAAACCAGGCATCACTTTATTTAGGCTGTGGGCAAACTGGAGAAGGGAATTTTGAACAAGTTATAAACTAGAATTTACAAGGACTTTGAGGATTATCATTTCTGTGGACTAAAAGAAATTTGTGCAGATTGTAAAAAAAACATTGTTTCATAGCTTGATACCAATTGTAATTAATGAATGTGAAAAATATAGTTAGTTTGGGGCTTATTCTGGTTCAGTAGAGCCTAAACTGTGTTGGCATATCTGTTCTTATACTGAACCACAGAGTATCCAGTAGACAATGTATTTTCTTCTTTCAAAGTTTTGTAAAGGGTGCTACAGGCACATTGTAGATTCGTTATTGAACAAGCAAAGACTATTGGCTTGAATAATCAGATCTTGTAGCTTTGTAGACTCAAATTATATCCACTTTGTAAAGTAAAAACATTTAAAACTCCTTCAGGTTTGAGGCTGCTATTGGCATTATAAAGTTTATGACCAAATCTATGTGCTCTCTTAACAGTGCTGCAGTTGCTATTTAGGCCTCAAAATCTACAAAGTGTATCTAGGCAAAGAAAAGAAAATAATTGCTTCACCTTCTTCCAATTTTAGATTCAGAAATTAGTTTGCACATGCCTAGTTCTGTATCAGTTTGTTTACATAGAAATGTTCTGTTTAGCCACTGGTCATTGTTGCAATGGCTTTGAATTTTGGTCAGTGACAGTGTTGTTAATAGATCTAGGTAGGTCAGGTGTTGTTACTTTTTTTAATTCTCTATTTTCAATTGTATAGTCATGCAGAAGTAAGCAGTGCCAATATACTCAATAACATAAAGCATTAAATAAAAGTAAGTTAAGGATGTGGACACCACTGACTAAGTAAATGCGGTCCAAAAGAAATGAGTTTTGAAAACTTGTTCCTCTATAAAATTAGCTGCCATCATCATTCTTTCCATAGTTTGGAGTTCATTAACCTTGGACAACCATAGGTTAGTGGGGATGGTTTATTTTTTTTCCAATAAATTGGTACACAGCATTTGGCTGCATTCAGCAAATGTATTAAAAGGGAGCATTTGTAGCATTTCACTGACATAAGAGCCAGAAAAAGGAGAAACACTGTCAGGTCATCCAGCATCTGGACAACTGTCAGCTTGAGAATTACCTGAGCAACCTCTTCCCAAATGCCTGTGATTCTTGGGCAAAACCAAAAGATATGAAGTATGGAACATTCCTCTTTTTGGCAACTCCAGTGCAATAGAAGCATTAGGGGAAAGGTTTATGAAATATGATGGGAACCCTATACCACTGTGATAGTATTCTATAACCCGTTTACTATATAACATAAAATAAACAGCAGATACTTTTAAGGGACAACTACATAATCCTATCTTTCCCGTGGGCTGTGACGTTTAAGACAGCCCATAGTTGATTTTTTTTTCCATTCAACCAGTGGTTTGAATGAAGAAAATATGACTCTTTCCCCCATCCCCACACGTGTTGCGGATAGTTAAATCCTCCCACCAAGCCTTTGTATTCTGAGAGTGCCAGCAGAACGCACTGATCAACGCTAACGGCTATAGCTGTCAGCGGTGACTGAGCTGCAAAAATCTGATAGATGGTTGTACAGAGGTCGAATGGTAGATCGACTTCTGTACAACCACCTTGCCCATACATGGATCAAAATTTGACTGGTCCCTGCTGAACTGGTGAATTTGCGATACATGTATGGTCGGCTTAAATCTTTTTTCTATTGCTCTATATATTTTAGATAAGATTTGGGTAGGCTGTGTTGGATGATTTTGTCTGCAAATGGGAAGGATTGATTCCCACTTAGATACGTCTTGTCAAATCTTGGTCAGAAATGGGGGAAAATTTGCTGGAAACAAATGACTCCTATGGGGGGGTGAGATAAATGCCTAAGCATTTTATGGTTACTTTTTTAAAAACAGGACATATTGTGAAGCTGACTTTATCTGCATTTTGGATCCAAACTGGCAAAGTCTGGAAAAGATATGGTTTGAGTATGCTATTCCTCCCAAACCATGAGAGAAGGAATGATGACCACTTCGTTAAGTGTTGTCAAATCTTGGTCAGCAATGGGGGAAAATTTGCTGACAAAATGTCTCATGTGGGGGGGAGATAAATACTTAAGTATTAAAACATGTTTGTACTTTGAAATTGAAGTAGCTTGTCATCTGAACTTGATGGCGACCGGACCTGAAGCTGGAATAACACCAACTTGAAGTGACATATTGTGAAGCTGTGACTTTATCTGCATTTTCTATATATTTTGTTAGATAACATTAGGGAGATGGGATAGTATCTGATAATATCGGGATAGGCTGTGTTGGGGTGATTCTGTGTCCCAACACAGCACCTCCAAGCTGCATGGGTAGGGGGAAAAGGCGAGATTTGTTCCAGAGTTGGGAGAGGATATGACACAATTGCAGCACTTGCCACAAAAGGGGGGGTGAATCAAACATACCATTCTTCTGCTAAGCTGGTAACTGCATTATGTGTTGGGAAACGTACCCTTAGTGCTACACATTGGCATTGGCACAGGGAATTAGCAGTGATAGAACAATAAGTGGTGAAGGTAATGAAATCATATCCAAGCCAAAAGGCTAACTTGTAATCTTCTGTTCCTCTGAGCTGTCTAAGGGTAACCACAAATAATACTCAGGATTTCCAAGTATAGTCCCTTTGTGCACACATTATATCAATGTGGCACTGATCGAACACTCCTTGCACCTACATAAAGCATATACTGTCCCCAGACCATTTTTCTTCTCCCTGTCTGACTGTGCCTTTACTTCAATTAGTACATTTTATTAAATTACAATTCCACCCAAAGCTAGTATTTTAGATTTTGACATGCATTAGTATGTTGAATCACCTGCTTATCTTTCTCTAAGTATCCAGCAGAGAGATTTCCCCTATAGCCAATCAGCTTCACTCCTTACCATAAAGATTTATCTCTTGCAGCAATATTCCAGTATTTTTTTTTTTTTTGCTCCTACATTATGAAAAAATCTTATATTGGTCATAATATTATAATCTTCCTTTGTAACAGCCATGCCAATCACGAAGAAGTGGTAATCCTCATATAGGAATATCTTGTCCTTGAAGTGCTAAAGAAATGAAAGAAGCTACTGCGCCCTTCAACTTTTCACTAACCATGTACAACTGATATGGTATTGGGTAGGGTTGTATGTTAGGTTTACACCAAAGTTGATTCATTCTTTTTTGGATATTGGAGAAACAGTGCATGACAAACTACACAATGCATTGGTACTTTTTTATTTAGTGAAGCTTCATTTTTCATCACCCCTTCCCTTGCCCAAATTAAAGACATACAAAAAAGTAAGACATCAAATTTATCAGTGCCTTTTTACTGCCACATTACTGCTGGTGATGGCGTCACTCTGCTACCTACAGATTAAACAAACAAAGCTAGCAGCCAGCATTTGCTTAGATGATTCTGAAATTAAAACGGGATACTTCAGTTCATTTACTTACTACATTGTATGGACTATATATTTTAGATAAAGATATACTTAAAGGGTCAGTCAACTCAACAATGACGTGTACAGCAGGTTGTATCACTTAATGGCTTTTCATAAGACTCCAGAGATGAGATCTCTGTGCACCAAGATCCACCAACGTGATGCTGCCTTTATTTTGGCGTTTCACTTTTTCAGATACTACATTTCTGAACACTGAAGAAGCATTAAGTATGAATCTAAAGCCAAACACCGAATATTTTTTGGCACATGTACCTGCAGTGTCAAAAAAAATTAACTTTTTTGATAGTTTGTTTTCAATTAAATCATACTTGGTGCAAGATGCATCCACAGGCCCTTTTTCAAGGGTGACAACGCTTTCTCAGTTCAGCAGCTTAGTCGTCACCCTTTTCTACATATTTCAAAGTTGGGCTGCAGCAGTTGGCAGCTGTGCTAATATTTAGTTTGTTGGCATGTTTTGCCACGGGAGTAAAACTGACATTCTGCTACTGCTGCCGCCAAAGTGGGCACATATCCACAAGAAGTCATGCAAAAAGTCTACAGGAACTGCACAGCGCAGGGAGAGAAACATGAACATAGTATAGTAAAGTTGTTTTTTCCTTTTAAATAATGTTATACAGTTTTACCTACAGTGCATTTTTAATTAATTTACAAGCATTTTTAGATTACTTTAGTTTTACAATAAGTCCTATTCTGCAGCAAAAGAAAATTGCATGGCTTGAGAGCAGAATCAGAATTTATGAAGAATGTAGCAGGAATTAAATTATCCTGCTTGTCTTCATAATGATTGCAGCTTAAGGCTGTGCCAAGACCTCTGGTTAGCAGATTGCATAGCAGCAGACCCTTAGAGACCTAAGAAGCCATTGTTTGATCCTGTACCAACTTTAACTGAAACATCTGTTTTGGGTAGACTGACCCTTTCATTAAAAAAAAAAGTTTGAAACCCTACAAAAAATTGTAGCTTTGTGATATCACCAGCCTCAGCAATTTGTTGCAAGTGGCTATATAAAAACAACTTGGCTTGTCACAGCTTAAATATACTTATATGAAGGTTAGCCAAATGTTGCATAGAAGTGGTCAGTATTTATTGCACACTGGAATGAGAATAAACGACTCATAATCTTATTGGTGTATTATCATCTGAGATAAAGCATTCTGGCATTTTTTAAAAAATAAATAGAAAATAAATGATAAAGATGACAATGGCGTACGCCAGAAGCTATTTTGTTTAATTTGTCATATTTTCTGTATTTACAAAAAAAAGTCAATAAAATAAAATGATATTTTACAGCATTTATAATATCCTCTTAAAAAGTTGAACCACACTTTTCAGCTTTTTGTGCTGTTTACAACGTAGCCTGTACACATGTATGGAGTTGATATATAATACATCCTATTTCAGCTGTAAATGGAGAGAAATAAATAGAAACACACTATGAAGTTAGAAACTGTTCCTTCTTCAGATTTTCCTTAGTTTAATGCTCACCTATGCCACTGCATTTGGAGTTGACTAGGAAGTGTTTCTCTTGGCACAGAGGTATGGCTGGAAGTGTTAAAGTGGGTTTCAACAGAAAATCGAGTGATGAACTAGTAACAAATGAGTGTACAGTATGATATTTCATGCATTCTGTGTGTTGGCTAGATATCAGGTAATTTGGTCCACACCAAAAACAGCTTTCTTCTTCAACCACATTTACACCACACGATTCCATAGCATTTTCAGCAGCATGAGCTAATAAAATACAGAACACAGCAAGCTTTCATTTTTTTGCATAATGTTACTGCAGCACCAGCCAGGTGTCAAACCATACTTAAAAATGAATATAAAAAAATTATAACACATTCTTAATTTTCAGGTCTCTAACATTCTTAGTCATTGTTAATACTTGTAGTAAAAAAAAAAACAAAAAAAACACTGAAATGTAATGAAATGAAGAAAAAAAAAAAGTGTAAACAAATGTTCCTCAGTGGTATGCTATAAAATGTGTTAAAACTCATCTCACAATGCATTTTTACACTTCAGGACCCTAAAACTCATCATTTGAACTATACCTTTTATTCTGACCATTATCAAATTTGCCACTATAAACATGGTGGCAAATACATTTTTGTAAGAAAAAAACATAAAAAATAAAGAAAAAGAAATACAACTCAAAGTTGAGGACAAAGTGAAACATGCCATATAAAGTGCTAAGCTGTGAATTGTCCCAAGCGAAACAAAACTATCATTTTCTGAGAACAATGCCTATACAAAAGTATAAGCAAATTGCAAAAAACACATCCCAGTGCCATGATCTTTACTCTGTCAATTAAAGGCTTTTCTAAATATTGCAGCTTTGCTTCTGCTAAATATATGCCCTCTGTAGAATGAAGACTAAAAACATTGTAAAATACAAAAAGCAGAATTTCATAAGCCCTAGATTTTGGTTTACAGTGACATAGTATATTAGAAGCTATTTTCTTGTTTGTTTTTTTTTTATTACTATTTTTATAGTACCCCAGTAAAGGAAACCTTAAGCAGCAACTAGTTTCTTTTTTTTTTTTCATTTTGTTTGTAATATGTGCAAAAGTGATGTTATTTAAAGAATCATTAATAAACATACACAAATCTTTCTGTCTTGCTTTAATCCCTAACCATGACGTGTAAAAGTTTGAAGATTTGGTAAATATTGGTGAAGGGTATATATTAAGTTGCCTCCAGATATAGTGTTCAGTATTCAGTGGAGTGCCTCAAACTTACGGCTATCCCACTGCAGTGGACAGAGAACTGATGTTTTGTGTTTTATGAGTCTTCATGCATGATTCCTGATCACAGCATGCCATCATGCAAGTCATTTCTATGCATTGAACGAGCACAATTTATTTAATTTTTTTTCTTTTTGGAATTGGCCTGAGGAAACGCCCTTCAGCCAGAAAAATAACCCAATTTTCCCATCTCCCGAATCACATGAAGCCCATGTAGAAAAATTATGCAGGTATATCAAATAAATTGTGACATGTGGCATGGGCTTAATGTTAAGTTGTTTTTTTTTCTTTTTTTAAATTTTCCCAGATTTTTTGTGATTTTTTTTTATTTTGTCTTGTTTTGCTGCTTGACTAAGGTAACATTGCAAATATAGTTTTGCTTGAATAATCACATCCCTAAGTGGTGCTTTTTCTGATTTTTTTTCAGAATAATATGAGAAAATAAACTCCATCTGGCTGCCCTGGAATTGGACTATTCCTTGCAGCTCTGGTCATTTCTCCTAAGTTGCATTGATTGATGGGAGACATGCAGTACAACTTCCTTGTTTTTGTCCTTTAACCAGGTGGTGATTCACTGCCTTAAAATGCAACAATGTCATAATAAGCAGATTGTTTGGTATTGATCTTCAGATAAGTGTCTCCATAGCTGATCTGCATTGATATAATTATTAAATTTGTAAACAATCTTTTGCTTGCAAATGAGAAATATTAACATTTTTTTTCAACACTTGGATTCCCTGACAGATTTTTGTCTTTTTGCTCTTTCTCTCATTGCTTCTTGTATTCTCTCTTGTTTTTCCTTTTCAGGTTTAGTTACACTGTCATACGATGGAAGCGATGCTGTAGAAGGGGTCCCTTCTTTTCTGTCCATATTTGTTCCACCATTTTCCATTTTAGTTGAGGAAGGTTTTCTACAAACAAAGCCTCGTTTTGTTAAATGGCGTCTGTAGGCCTGCTGTATAACCACAGCTGATACATCCTCCTGTTTGCGCCTGAGCGTAGTGGTGATGGGCTCATAAGACACTTTTGAAGGGTTGGAAGCTACAAAGCGCTCTTCCATTTGCTGTCGTAACATATCTAGCTCCCCGCTCTCTCCAAGCACACGTTTAGTAAAGGCAAAGAGGATATCTAAACAATGGATTCTGTCACCACTCACCATAGGCAAATCCATGGCAATAAGTTCAATAGTGTTTGGCTTAGGAACTCTCAATGGATGCTCCAAGGCATCAGCAAAATCTGTGAGTTTACTGAACTGGATAAATTGGGTGGCATCGGGATCAAATTTCTCCCATATTTCATAAAATGTTTCAAAGTCATCCTCACTTAGAGGATCTGCGCTCTCTTCTGTGGCAACACTAAAATTTTCTAGGATTATAGCAATATACATGTTTACCACTATGAGAAAGGAGATGATGATATAGCTGACAAAGAAAAAGATTCCTACAGAGGGGTTTCCGCAATCACCTTGCATTGGACTTCCTGGGTTCTCCTTCTTAGGATCACAGTCTGGGGGGCGGTTTAAGATGGGTAATAACAAGCCATCCCAGCCAGCAGAGGTAGTGATCTGAAATAAACAAATCATGCTATTGCCAAATGTTTCAAAGTTGAACATGTCATCTATCCCTGCTTCTTTCTTTACGTAAGCAAAGTTCGACATTCCAAATATTGAAAATATAAACATAACGAGAAACAGTAGCAGGCCGATATTAAACAAGGCCGGCAAGGACATCATTAAGGCAAAAAGCAGGGTTCGAATTCCTTTGGCTCCTTTGATTAAGCGAAGTATACGACCAATACGAGCCAAACGTATGACTCTGAAGAGTGTTGGGGACACAAAGTACTTTTCAATCAAATCAGCCAGAAACATACCTAGGGAAGAAAATGGACCACTTAGTACATAATATAAATTGCAGAAACATTCACATTTTTAATTCAATTAATTTTTTGAAAACGCATATAAGGTAAAATTGTAGAACAAAAGAACTGAACAAACTTTTCCACTTTTTTTTTTTTTTTTTAAACATGGTCCTCAAATGTTAAAGCGGCACTAAACAATTTCTTTACTCTCCAAATTTGCTTGAGGTGATTGTAGCCGTATTAGTGCATTTGTGACAGAAACAATTGAGTACTGTCCGTGATTGCTTGGACCTAAAGAAAGGGACATTCCCCGAAAGCTTGTCCTCAAAATTGTATGTTAGTGCAAATAAAAAAAGTATCACGGACAGTACTCAATTGTTTCACTCTCCAAAATAATCCAAACATGTCCACTACTTAATGTCCCTTATTTTTTCATTACTTTTTTTTACTGTGTTTTTCTGCCTCTTTGTAACATTCTCTGAGCTCCAAAACTTCTCCTTTTCCCCTGTTCTATTCGGAATAAGCAGTGCTCATTAGCTGTAGTCATATGCATTGCTCTATGCACACTACAAATCTAATACTCTATCTCAGGAGCTAGCAAGAGAGGGTGGCTACATTCCTACATACAGTAGGACCATGGAGAATGAATGTAGTAGTCAGATGAATGAAAAAGAAATGAAAGTGATTCCAAAGGCTTTTATTTAATAATAAACATCTATACTTACCTGCTGTGTGTAGTGGTTTTGCACAGAGCAGCCTGGATCTTCCTCTTCTCAGGTCCACCCGGCAGGCTCTCCGGGCCCCTCACTCCTGTCAGGTGCTCCCACAGCAAGCAGCTTGCTATGGGGGCACCCGCTACTCCATGTATCCATTCACACACACAGAGCAGCCTGGCCCCACCCCCTCTCTTCTTATTGGCTCACTGGCTGTGATTGACAGCAGTGAGCAAGTGGCTCCCACTTTTGTCTCAGCCAATGAGGAGAGGGAGTCCCGGGATAGCTGAGGCTCCAGTGCACATCACTGGATCGAGGGGGGCTTAGGTGAGTAATGGGGGACTGTTGCCCAGAGAAGGTTTACCTTCATGCACAAAATGCAGAAAGGTAAAAAAATCTTGAGCCTTTAGAACCACTTTAATTCGGAGCTTATGGAGGAGGCTGAGAGCTATAGAAGGTCCTTTTTTAGAATTCATACTTGAATAGAATGTTTTATTTTTAAACCGAGTTTAGTGCAATTTTAAAGCTTACTTGAAGGATGTTCTGATACATTAACATTTCTATTTTTTCATGTGGAAAAGCAGTACTAGGGGTCTAGACTGAGGGAGTTTTTGAAGACTGGGCAAATAAATAAATACACACAAGGCAGAAATACATACAGTTTACAGTCTGTGATTCACACATATTGGAAATGCTGCCTAAGAGGGAAGCATTATTTACTCAAAGTTAAAGTTATGCATTGGATAAAACTCCCCACCCCTTCATTCATTCCTACAGGAAAGCCATTGACAGAATTGAAAGGAATTCTTCCATTCATGCCTAGAAGAATCATGCCAACTGGAATAGTTACAATTGAGAGGCTCTGTGGCTCTCAGCAACCAAATAGCAAGGATGTCTGAGGCTTGGGGGAAGGGAGGTGTTACTGAGAGCGGGTGGCAAAATTTATAGGATAAGTGTAAAGTACAGATATCCTTTAACCCTTTTACTGCCAGAGCCATTTTTGCATTTTTTGCACACGTTTAAAAAATAATTTTAGGCCTGAAAATTACACAAAAACTCCAAACATATATTTTCTGAAAGCAGACAACCTAGAGAACAAAATAGTGGTGGTTCCAATTTTTTACGTCACAAATGTTATGGCAAACAAATGCAATAAATTACCCAAACTTTTATTAAAATAAAAAATTTGTGTGCACCTATAAAATTGCATCAAACTTTAGTACCCTATATTTTGTACAGACGACACTTCAAAAGCCCCTATATCAGTTTAGCATTACAGAGCAGGTCTAGTGCTATTCTTATTGCTCTCACTCCGGCGTGCGCAGTGATATGTAACATGTTTCGCAACTGACGTTTTCATGCGTGGGCATATTGGATGGGGAGGTTATTTGGTTGGGTGTAACTTAATTTTTTTTTACAAGAAAAACATTTTTTTTTACTTAACTTTTTTTTTTCCTCTGTGATGATTTTTTTCTTTAATCTCTTTTAGACATGCAGGGTCTAAAAGACCCTGCATGTCTACTCTGTGATCTATTAGATGTATTGCACTGCAAATGGATATTCTAGCAGGGAAAGTGACAGCTGAGACCCAAAATTGACATCATGGACGTGGGCTTCCAGGTCACACAAAGAAAGGGAGCGTCCATTCTCCTCTCTCCCCTCCACCCGCTAGCACCTGCCAAGGTTCTTCCTGGGCCCGCAGAAGTGCAAGCAGAGACCGGTTACAGAGCGGGTGTGCGCCCGTGCGGGGGGGGGGGCACCATTGCCTGGGGCTGTGGAAGCAATTGGCAACAGCAGACTGACTGCTTCCACCTGACAGGCAGGAATCCCAGTGGCTGTAAAACTCCCTGTTGTCAGGTCTGTACGGCGTATGCAAAGACACCAATTAAACACACACTTACATTCTAAAATCTTGATTAATAGCATACAGGAGCCAAGGCAAGAATGCAGGCATCAGATGGAAAACAAATGAGTGCAGCCGAGCAGGACCTGCAGCAATGTGAACATCTAGCACAACCAGGGATTGGGGAACAAGCTGGTGGGGGTACAGCTGGAATGAGAGAGAGTGCAGCTGTCAAGTCCAACCTCTGAGGATGGAGATGGGCAGGGCCGATATGCATTTCAGGGGCTCCGTCTCCTTTTAAAAACAACCTATTCATAGGGAAACAGCCGGCATTTATACAGTGCCAACCAGAAGAAAGATGGCAAGGGGCAGCGCCAATCGAAACTACTGCATGTGCACCCACATCAGTGTATAATTCAGGTTTATTCTACACCGCTGTGGGTGCACATGCAGTTGTTCCAATTGGTCCTGCCCCTTGTCACCGTCTTTCCTGTCCAGCAATGTATAAAATGACAGTTGTTTGTTTATACAGTGCTTGCTTGGCAATGGGGGCGGAGCCCCTGAAACGCATATTGGCCCCAACATCACAATTTGGAGTTGACAGCTGCACACTCTCTCTCATTGCGGCTGCAAGCTCCAATGGCTTGCCTGTCAATCCCTGGCTGTGCTAGATGTCCACACTATTCACACTACTGCAGGTCCTGCTTGGCTGGAAGTTATTATATAAAAAAAAAAAGATAATGCGGGACAAAGTCCCTGTACACCAGGACCGTGGGACAAAGGTGAAATGCAGGAAAGTCACGCCCAATCCAGGACTTTTGGGGGGTATGACTATATTAATATTATAATGTCCATAGTCTGTACACAGGTGCACATTATAGAGAACCCTAATAAAAAAAGTGTCCTATAATTGTCCTAACACCTACAGCTCTGTGTTATGGAAGTTGTATTCAGCCAAAGGAGATGGAATGCAATGAGTATCAGAAAGAACCTCAATGTACTGACCTCTTAAAGGAAAATATTTCTTAACAAAAAAACTCTGCAGTAGCAGATTATAAAATGTAATACTTATCTTTACTGTGTTGTATACAAGGATCAAATGACAAAAACAACAGAACTCAACACCATGAAACAAAGAATGTCTCTTGACTTGGCCAAATGCTGAACTCCTAACTGTGCAATCACAAGTATCAGTAGTTGCTCAAACGGTAGGGACCCCAGGGTCATGATTGTTGCAAACGGTTTTGCTGTGATTTGTGATGTATGCAGACAATAAAGAGAAGCATTACCTTTTATCACGTGAAGATAGATAATTCTGTGTGCTTTAGGAACCCAAACAGTGACAAAGGTCTCATTCCAGAACTCCCCACACTGAATGTGAAGCGTTAGAAAAAGACTGCTTTAGACAAAAATTAGGTGAGAAATAATTTTGGGATTTTCCATTGGGGGTATTAATTACCGCTACAAGGCATTCCCCAAAACATGCATATATGGAACTTTTATTATAATATGTGGATTGTGTGTTGACACCTAAACATTAAATGGATATCCAGGCAAAGTAATATTATTTATGAACTAAAGGAAAAGAAGAGACATATGCCTTAATTGTAACTATTTAAGGAATGTATTGACCCATAACGCTGTCCATTTTGATTACTGGTGCCAGCAGCTCTCAGAAACAGTGATTGGCATATATGTGACTCTCACATATTTAAATTTGTTGCAAACTGGGAGGGAGGAATTATATATTCAGTTCCTAATCTCTTTCTAAATAAAATTAAAATGTGAAATTATGTGGATGTCCTGGTAATCTGGGGTGGGAGAGGTAAAATTTGTCAGGATTTAATTACCTATTTCAACAACAATAAGCTAAACACACAGTTCTTCCATAATTTAATAGGGGACAAGAATTATATTTATTGATCTTCAGATACAAATTGAAGAAAGCATTTTAATAAAAAACAGTTATAGGAAAACTACAGCCACAAATATTTGTTTCATTATTAAGTTATTTGTGTTGAATCTGCTATATGCTATGGCCAAGTTTGACCATTGAGGCACAATAATAAAAGAAAGAAAATTCTGATTGTCGGATGATTTAAAAACAGATGATTGTTGCAAGGATATGATAAAGATTTACTGTATATTGAGAAAAAGGTTTGTGAAGATTGGACCTATATCTTGAAGTGTGTGTGATTTGATGAGATATTGGGCCTCAAGAAGGACTGATCATATAAGGGGGTGAAACCATTGTTTTGACTTTAATATATTTATAAATGGTTCCCAAAAAAGCAATAAGGTAGAAACCGTGGGCTTCAGTTATTTAAAATGGACGGACGCAAATTGGATTTAATAAGCTAAGGTAATGGGTACATTAGGTTTAAATGATTAAAATTAACTACAGGTAATGTTATGATGTGAGTTTGTGAATGATAAAGAATGCACACTGGTGCAGCCAGACTGAGTGGGAATATAAGGTGTGTGTGTGTCCCATTAATCACGTGATTTGTGAATGGTAATAAAGATCATCTAAACCGCAAGGAGGTGCCTGAATTCTTTTCTAATATCATTGCATAGAATGCATCCCCTCTACAAGCCATAATAAAGATGGTGCAGCTTTACTTTAAGTTTGTAAGTATGATGACAAAAAATAAACTGCCTGGACTGGCTTAGGAAGAAAGTTGTGGGGAAACCCTAGGAAGAAGATAACAGTAGAAGTAGAAGGATAGCATCAAAGAAGCAGTAGGCATCCAAGCTGTAGGCTGCAACTGAACGAGTGACCTGGCAGTTGTCTAGAGGTCAACTGAACTCCCATTATGCTAGACTCCCATTATGATAGACAGAATGAGTAAAGAAAAGTTGCATATTATTAGCTTTTAACAGTCTGCTTTTTCTGTAGTTTACTTATCCCTGTAGATGTGAATGAAGGGCAGGGGTATAACTGTTGGACAGAACTATACTGAGTGTAGTGGCTAGTTTGCTGCCTGAAGCTTACGTTAGCAGGTCATTTTCTGGTGTTTTCTTTTTCTTCTATAGGCCTAAAGTTTAAAATTTTCTTTTGGCCAGTTAATTAATCCAATAGCAAAATTCATAGATAACTATTAAACAGTTTGCCACAATTACGTAAAACACACAAAAGCTTGAATATTTTCTGAAAACAAAAGCACTTTAGAAAAAAAGATGGTAGCTGCAAATGTCTATGCTGCATGATATTTACATGCACTATATTGCCAAAAGTATTGGGGAACCCCTCCAAATCATTGGATTCAAGTGTTCCGATCACCTCCATGGCCACAGGTGCACAACATCAAGCATCTAGGCATGCAGACAGCTTCTCTTCTACAAACATTTGTGAAAGAATGAGTCGTTCTCAGGAGCTCAGTGAATTCAAGCGTGGTACCGTGATAGGTTGCCACCTGTGCAATAAGTCCAACCGTGAAATTTCCTTGCTACTAAATACCACAGTCAACTGTTAGTGGTATTATAACAAAGGTGAAGCAACTGGGAACAACAGCAATGCAGTCACAAAGTGGTACGCCACATAAAATTACAGAGTGGGGTCAGCTCAGGCTGAAGCGCACAGTGCGCATAAGTCACCGTCTGCAAAGTTACTAGCTAAAGACTTCCAAACTTCGTGTGGCCTTCAGATTAGCACAACAATGCATAGAGAGCTTCATGAAATGGGTTTCCATGGCTGAGCAGCTGCATCCAAGATTTCATCACCAAGTGCAATGCAAAGCGTCAGATGAAGTGATATAAAGCACGCTGCCACTGAACTCTAGAGCAGTGGAGACGTGTTCTCTGGAGTCATGAATCACGCTTTTCTGTCGGGCAATCCGATGGACATGTCTGGGTTTGGTGCCTGCCAGGAGAACAGTACTTACCTGACTGCACTGTGCCAAATGTAAGTTTGTTGGAGGGGGGATTATGGTGTGGGGTTGTTTTTCAGGGGTTGGGCTTGACCCCTTAGTTCCAGTGAAGGGAACTCTTAAGGCATCAGCATACCTAGATATTTTGGACAATTTCATGCTCCCAACTTTGTGGAAACAGTTTGGGGATGGCCCCTTCTTGTTCCAACAAGGCTGTGCACCAATGCACAAAGCAAGGTCCATAAAGACATGGATGAGCGAGTTTGGGGTGCAGGAACTTAACTGGCCTGTGCAGAGTCCTAACCTCAACCCAAAAGAATACCTTTGGGAATTAGAGAGGAGAGTGCGAGCCAGGCCTTCTTGTTCGACATCAGTGTTTGACCACACAAATGCTCTTCTGGAAGAATGGTCAAACATTCCAATAGACACTCCTAAACCTTGTGGACAGCCTTCCCAGAAGAATTGAAGCTGTTATTGCTGCAAAGGGTGGGCCAACTCAATATAGAACCCTACGGACTAAGACTGGGATGCCATTAAAGTTCATGTGCGTGTAAAGGCAGGCATCCCAATACTTTTGGCAATATAGTGTAGCTGTTTATCAAATTTATATTTTCAGTAAAAATGAATGAATTAATTTTAGTGTGCACAAATATAATTCCCATTTTTTTGTACAAAACTAAAGATTAGGTTGTGTCAAGTAAATAAATATGAAATATGTCAAGCCTCAAAAACTGCAAAAAATTGCAGAACTCAAAATTATCAATAGGCAAGGCTGCCTTTACAATTCATTAGTTCAGAGTTAACCATAAATGAGGGACCTGCAATTATTTCTCTCACTCCAGCATTTACTACTATACCCAATATGTGTTGTGCAAACACTGTTTACATAAAGTGGGGAAATTAATTATTTGTTCCCCTGCAGATTTTGTAAGTTTACTTACAAAGAAATAAAGGTTTATAATTTTTATCATATCAACCACAAATCCAGAACACAATACAATACATGATACAAATGTTTTAAATTGAGTTGCAGTTCAGTGAGTAACACAAGTATTTTATCCCCAAGTAAAACATGACTTATTAGGGAGAAACCCTTGTTGGTAAGCACAGAGGTGTTTCTTGTAGTTGGTTCCCAGGTTTGCACACATCTCAGAAGGAATTTTGGTCCACTCTTTACAGATCGTCTCTAAATCCTTAAGGTTTCTTGGCTGTCACCTGGCAAATCGAAGCTCCCTCCATAAATTTTCTATAGGATTAAGGTGTAGAGACTGGCTAGGCCACTCCATGATCTTAATGTGGTTCTTCTTTAGCCACTTCATTGTTGCCTTGACAGTATGTTTTGGGTAATTGTCATGCTGGAAGACCCATCTATGACCCATCTTTAGTGTTCTAGCTGAGGGCAGAAGGTTCTCATCCAACATTTTATAATACATGGCCCTGTCCATTGGCCCCTCAATGTGGCAAAGTCAGCCTCTACCTTTTGCAGAAACAGACCCAAATCATAATGTTTCCACCTCCATGCTTGACTGTAGAGAATGTGTTCTTAGGGTCATAGTCAGCATTTTTCTTCCTCCAAACAAAGCAAGTCGAGTTAATGCCAAAGAGCTCAATTTTGGTCTCATCTGACCACCGCACTCTCTCAATCCTTCTCTGAATCATTTAGATGTTCTATGGCAAACTTCAGACGGGCCTGTACATAAGCCTTCTTGAGGATGGGGACCTTGCAAGCACTGCAGGATATCAATCCATGGCAGCACAATGTGTTACCAATGGTTTATTTGGTGACTGTGGTCTCAACTGCCTTGAGATCATTCACAAACTCCTCCTGTGTAGTTCTGGGTTGATCACTCACTTGCCTCATGATCATCCTTATCACATGGCGAAATCTTGCATGGAGCTCCAGACCAAGGGCAATTGATGGTTATCTTGTATTTCTGCCATTTGCGAATAATCGCTTCAACAGTTGTCTCTTTCTCACCAGCCTTATTGCTGATGGTCTTGTAACCCATTCCAGCCTTGTGCAGGTCCTACAATCTTATCCCTAATGTCCTTTGACAGTTCTTTGGTCTAGCCCATGATGATGATGAGGTTTGAACGAAAAAAGGAGATTCTGTGGAAAGGTGTCTTTTAAACACATATCAAGTTGTCATTAGGAGCAACTTCTTAAATTAACAGGACTAATCTGTGTACCACATAAGCACATAGCCAGTCTGTGGGAGCCGGAATTATTATTGGTTGGTAGGGGGTTAAATATTTTTT
Organism: Staurois parvus; assembly: GCF_062004578.1. Lineage (NCBI taxonomy): Eukaryota > Metazoa > Chordata > Amphibia > Anura > Ranidae > Staurois > Staurois parvus. Next base: position 1,764,420 of record NW_028318465.1, on the reverse strand, counting down.
TTACTCACTGAACGGCAACACAATTTATAACATTTGTATCATGTGTTTTTCCTGGATTTTTGGTTGATATTCTGTCTCTATCCTCTAAAATATACCTCTGATAAAAATTATAGACCCTTCATTTCTTTGTAATTGGACAAACTTACAAAATCTGCAGGGGATCAAATAATTATTTTCCCCACATAACATTTTAATATTTTTGAATTGTATTCTTTCACTTACCTTTATTTCTAATACATGAGGGCTAACAAGCCCTCTATGTAATAGCACTGTGCAGATGACAGGTACGCTTTATAAAGACCTCAGAGGTCTAATGTCTGTCCTGCCCCCAGCTCCAGCTGATCAAGCACAGACTGTGCTCAGTCAACTGTTTACCTGGCTTTGCAGCTTGGATATTTACAGCTAAGTACTCAGAGCTCAGTGCTTTCATGTGTACACTCTGCAGAGGACATTGGGGTATAGATGTTTCTCAATGTCCAGCTCTCCATCATTTACTGTGATTCTCTTGAGAGAACAAGAATCTGGAAGGGGGGTGGGGTCACAAATAAGGGCTTTGAAGTCCTGTAAAAGTGATTTCAGGGGCAGGATATGTCTAAGGTCTTTAAAGGATTAAAGCTGAATATGAACTACTAAACAGTGTTTTGCCCTGAGTTCTTAAAGTGAAAGTTCTGATATGCTGTCATTCTGCATATATATATTCCTAGATTTATCAAAAATACCACACTTACCAACGATAGAAAGAATTACTACAACAAAGTCAAAAATATTCCATCCGATGGTAAAGTAGTAATGTCTCAGTGCAAACAGCTTCAACACACACTCCGAGGTAAAAAAGACAATAAAAACCACGTTAACCCAGTACAGGACGTTCTCAGCATATTCACTCTGATCATCTGTTTCCACCATCATGGTGACCATGTTCAGACAGATGAGAATCATGATGATTATATCAAATGCTTGTTGGGTGATCAAATCAAAGATGGCACCTTGGCATCTATTCTGTTTGAAAAAGAAAATTTAAAGATTAACAAAAGCCAGATAAAAGAGTAAATAAATACTTCAAAACTACTACTTTCTCACACATGGGATTGAGAATCCAGCACAAAAAGGCAGTGGTCAGTGGAATTCAGTGCACTAACTTAAATATACATTTGCTGTAATAAGGCTAGGTTGAGCTTTACATTAACAATAAAGGTCTTTAGGTTATAGAGCTTTCTTCACACAAATACTGTATATCATTATTTGTTCTATGCACAAGGAAAAGCCTCTACATAAACCAAGAACATGTCCATTTTAACCGAGTGAGCTGTAACAAGGCACATTCTAGTACTACAAGACTAAGAATAATCTGGGAAAACATGTCAAGAGGAGGAGTGGTTTCTGGAGGGATCACCATTAGCTTTTATCAATAAATTTGAATGTTAATCTTGAACTTGCTTTTTGTGGACTGTTTGGGTCTGCTGCTAATAAGAGATATGGGAATGTTTCATTGGGCACCCAGTTAAATTGCAAAGCACATACAGTTCAACAAAGACACTTGACTTTGGCTACATTTGCTTGTTTAATATAGAATAGTAACTCAAGTTGAGACCAAACATTTATGTAGAGGTCTCCATTTAATAATAGCAATAATGGAAATAAATATCTTTCAGAAGTGTAACATTTAAAAAATTATGTTTTTTTTGTTTTTGGTGTGTTTTTTTTTTTTTTAGAAAAGTCATATTATGCACACATGCTTTTACAGTGAGGAACAGAAGTTTTTGAACACCCTGCGATTGTGCAAGTTCTCCCACTTAGAAATCATGGAGAGGTCTGAAATTCACATTGTAGGTACAGTCCCACTCTGAGAGACAGAATTTAAAAAATAAATTCAGGAAATCACATTGTATGATTTTTAAAGAATTTATTTGTCTGGCACTG